>NC_134832.1:156933138-157049609 GCF_004210375.1 Tachypleus tridentatus | reverse complement strand
TTTTCAAATTTGGGTAATTGATTCTGACTTCATTCTCTGTGTGAACTTGGTAATTTGTTTTATCTTTTTTCTGATTTCAATCTTTCTCTTTAATTTCTTTTGAAAATATGATTTTATTCCCTCAATTCTAATTTCTTCTTTCTCTTTACTGATATTTCTCTGTTGTTTAACACGTTCTCTTAGATCAATATCATTAAGCCGAAGTCGATTGTTCTTTTCTGTCAACTTATCAAAATAAGTTAGGCAGTTTACTTGTGTGTTTAAAGCCTCTACATTATTTTGCTATTCCTACTGCTTTTGTGTATAAAATACTATTTGTCGCTGTTGTTTAAGCCTGCTTCTACTGTCATTTACCATTGTAGATCCTGACTGGCTCGTCATTGTAAGTTTTTCTTTTGTATTACCCAATTATTTACATCAGATATCTTTGACTTGTTGACGATAAACTTTAATAGGAAACCATACAGTTTACTTGTTTTCAAAACTATATATT
Organism: Tachypleus tridentatus; assembly: GCF_004210375.1. Classification (NCBI taxonomy): domain Eukaryota; kingdom Metazoa; phylum Arthropoda; class Merostomata; order Xiphosura; family Limulidae; genus Tachypleus; species Tachypleus tridentatus. The sequence continues at coordinate 157,049,116 of NC_134832.1, read as the reverse complement.
TAGATATATGTTGATTACTGCAGTTGTATCCACAGTTTTATAAATGTATCTTTTCATCAACATCCACACAAATTGCTTAAGTTACTTTAGAGCATAGTTTAACAAGATGATTTATTCTTCTTTACTGTCAATACAAGACAAAAGTTGATCAATTCTCTTTGGTATTTGTCAATATATATTCTTCATGAATAAACTAACTCAGTCTGGTTATAATTATCTGGCTAAACTTTTGACATATATTTACACTTCGTTAGAAGAAAGAAAATAACTACACACTATTGGATATTAGGATGCTTTTATACTCAATTGAAACAACAATGAACTCAGAAGTTTCTAAAAATATAACACAACAATATAACTATCACCAGTTTCTAAGTAATTAACCACACAAAAAACAGTTAAATACGCAAACGTAAAATGAACTATCGCTTCTAAAGATGAGTAAATTTAACACTGACTGTAAAATACTTAACTCATTACTCTCGTATTAACATAAATGAAAATTCGTGTATATCTAACAGTTTCATTCTAGGTTTATCTTACAAACATTCAAAAGAATTAAAGAAGAAAGATTATAGTTATTTTGAATGAGAAAATTTATCATAAATTAAGTTTATAATCGTTTTCAAACCGAAATGTCGTACACGTAATTGTTTTAACATTTAAAGATTAGATCCCTAAAAATCGATTTTATGTCTTCTACAAATTTAAAGTTCAAGGTTTAACGATGGTTACGTGAATTCTACAATATATTATTTGGGCTCAAAAATCAAAAGCATGCAGAAAAAAAAGGCATATACCCAATCGACCATTCTTTGTCATTGTTTACAAGACTGTGGCATCCAGTAAGTTCTTAGGGTTAGGAGATCAAATTTCCGTCTCACCAAACCTGCTCGCCCTTGCAACTATTGGTGCATTATAATGTTTTGATCAGTCCTTCTATTCGTTGCTAAAAGAGTAATCAAAAATTTGGAGGTGGGTTGTGAATAATTAGACTGACTTCTCTCTAGTCTCTCACTGCTAAATTAGCGACAGGTAGTACAGACAGCCCTCATGTAGTTTTGCGTGAAATTCAATAAAGAAATAAAAGTACAAGATCAATACGTCCAACATCTTGACAAATTGTGCCAAAAGAAAAATTGTTCTCTCCAAAAGAGATCCAGTGAATGTAAAAGGTGAATACCATTTTAATACACTGTAGTTCATCATAAAGTTTTTTATTTAAACTCATTAAGTCCTTTTGAATTTTTCTAACAATACTGTAGCAGTAAGACGTGAAAAAGGACAAAATATAATAATGAATGAATTGTCATGTGTAATAAAAACTTTTCAACTTCTGTTATTGCGACGTATTCGGCAGACGTCCTTAATGAGACGGTAAATACCGAGTTATAAAGAATTAGGCTAAAAAATAATTATTGGTATGTTAGAAATATTAACCTTTACTTGGCAGACAAAGCCACAGAAGGGTGGAACAAGTGTGGGGAAGATGATGTTGTCATCAGACATGATTACCTTCATTGAAGATTGCTATAGGATGCATTGTTAGTACAAGTTAAAATGGAGAGAGGGCGCCAAACTAGGTGGATATGCCGTAGAGATGAAGGCGTCTATCAAATCATGATGATACATTAAGGTTTATCAACATGCAATTGGTGTTTAGATTTAATGATGATCTGAAAGCAGCACAATTGTTTTATCAATAAACACTGAGTAAAAAATGCCCTAGATAAGGAAGTAACAACAATAATGTTACTGACAAAAGTCCTTCAAACCGAAGTGACTTATGAAGATAAGTATGAAAATTAGCCTTCTTTCGAGGGCATATGATCTTATACATAGTAAAAGTGATTTTTATTTGTTACTATAATATTGTTTCATATCTGTTAATTCTATTTTCTGAGTCTGTGGAAATTATAACACGAGAGAATTAAAGTACATGATATAATTAAATTGAACTTTGACAGATTCTTGAACATCATTTATAAACTATATAAATCTTATAGACTGTGTGTTAATTAATATAACTTTGCAAGAAGGTTAATTAATTAGGATTTTAAACTATGATGCTTATACAGTAAAAATTATTTTGTTAAGTATGTATGATAGCCATCTCATTTACAAGTTATTATGTTTGTCTGAAATTCTGTTTGTCTAAAAGCTATTACATGTCATTGTCTACACTGCTTGTATGATTGACCACGTGACGAGTACCTCACAGACGATGATCTAAACATCACGTGATCTCAAGATATATTGAAAAAAAATTTTATCTGTGAGTGAATTCTCTATACAAACGTATTGATAAACAGTGAGTCATTTATTTGTTATATTTAGTTGTTGTAAAATAAGCATCCTTTTCAGGACGATAAAATTACGTAAGTGAATCAAACATTTGTATTATTTGATTGGATAAGATGAGATGTTAAGATTTAAAAATATAAATGTAGGAAAATAATGAACATAAACTTGCTCGTTAATAAAATAGTATCTCAGTAAAATGAAATAGTAATCCAAGGAAATAATTATAGGAATCACAAGACATTCCATAGATTGAAGAGGAAGATTTAACCACAAACAAGAGATAAGGGAAATACATTTAAAGAAAAAATTGGAGAAAATTAAAAAGGTTAACGAAGTTCATTAGTTATTTAGGTGTAAATTTTTCGTTAACACTTCAAAGTTGAAAGATAAGACTATGCTCAGCGCTTTCTAATTTAAATTTAGTGAGTGGTTATTAGAACAGGTGTATTAAAACGATCATACATTTTATAATAAATATGAAATTAAAATAAAATTAAACTTTCTTTCGGAAAACTACCTTGTTGAAGAATATAGAGGCGCGATAGTTACATCAAATAACACTCGGTAACTGACCAATTTATTTAGATATTTCTTCTATATACTGGGCAGAAAGACCAACTTCAGTCAGCTCGTCTTGCCTCAAAAGGAGGAATTAGGTTCGAGTTATTGAAGTTTTAGTTCAGTTTAATCTGACTAATTATTAAATAGAAAAGTATAAGTTGGAGGTTTTGTAAAACAAAGGGCGATCAATTTCTACTGTAATAATATATTTTGCTTTTGTTTTATTGTATTAAAAAAAAAGTATGTATGTTGGGATTTTACATCCTAGAATTTTTGTGTGGGTTAAATGTAATTTAAGGTTACTTCTACTTATTGAGGGTAACTGCCTTCCCACAACTGACTACAAGCAGCAAAAGGCAATAGGAGTTGAGACGAACCGGATTCAAGCGTCTCCTTACCTTAACTGACATCCCTAAGATATTTGGATGTTATGACTTAACGAAGAGTATTGGGAATAGGAAAATAATTCTGATTTTTTGTTTTATTATAATGTTGTTTTTTCGTTTTGTTTGTGTGTATGTATGTATATATATAAAGATGCGTATGTGTGTAAAATGTCCGAGAACTATATTAGGTTTTAGTGCAAGAAGTATTTCGATCTTTCTACATACTTGAACCTCAGTTATGATCTGCATGACACTCAGCTCTACTACAGGGCCACCTAGACAGTACTTCAGCAATTATATTGTACCATTGTAACAATAAATCATCTTTCCATAGTAGTTATAAAGTTGAAAAGCCTAACCACTACATAGTAGCTTGAGGGCAAGTTTCTTAACTTATATCACTAAAAATTAGTTTTAGAAAGTCCTGATAAACAGAACATAAATAGTTCGTTGTAGTTTTGTTGGTAACAATTAATAAAGAAATATGTTATCTTACTCGATCGTGCATTTCTTCCCATTTTGATTTTAGACTCCAGTGTAAACGGAGACGTCTGAGGACATACAGATCCACATGCGTCCAACGTTACATTCTCGAGACATTCCATTTCACACAACTGTAAAAAGGAACCAAAAAAACAAGATTAGCACATACACAATTAATATCTTACAAAGTTAGTCATAACTTTTATTTTTTAGTGTAAGATTAAAATTTACTGAGCGTTAAGTAAAATGTGTTAAACCAATTTTCAATAATAATAACAACCAAAAGTGATATGAAGTGACGGTGGAACTGTATTTTGACTCTGTTTGAAATTTCGAAAATTGATACAAATGGACAGGTATGATTTTGCAGATGAGGATCTATTAAAGGGAAGGAAAAGAAAGGGTCAGAAAAGGATGTGGATGATAAGGAAGTTATATTTATAATGATTCGTTGACAACATATATTACAAGGGAGCTATAACAAAGGAAATTTTGTTGATACAGATATTTAAAGAAAAGGGATATAACATAATTTTGTCAGGGATACTGATGAAAAATAATTATGGATATGAAGCTATAAGTGGGTTACTAGGGTTAAATTCCAAGTTTTGTTAGTACGCTAGGATGATCAGATAGGCTATTTGTACTTCTGGGATCAGTTCAGTGAAAGAAAGGAGCTTTTCTAGAATGGATGGCTTACACTTAAATATGGTAGAGGATGGATTGTTTTCTAAAGCTATTTACTAAGCTGTGAGAAGTTTTAAACTGGGACTAGACACTGATGAGGGTCAAGATAAAATAAATCCAAAAATAATAAGAAATCGAAAACGTTGAGATTAATTTTAAGAGTTATAAGTACAGACATAATTTTACTATTGTAATGGTAGAGGTTTAGGGAATAAACTAGATTACTTTAGATCACTGGTAAGAATGGATGAGTTTAATATAATATTAATCACTGGAACACGTTGGACCACAGATGATTCTGATGACAAACATTTTTTAAATGTATTGTTATAGATTATTTAATATGAACAGTGTACGAAAGTAAAGAGATATGTAGCTCTATATGTAAACTGTGAGCTACAAGCTGTTTAGGTTGAGAGTAAGAAAGATAGCAAAATAGAGTGAATACATTTTGGTGTCTATTTAGGAAATAGAATAAAGAGAAATGTGTTTTTTTGTGGAATTCGTAACATATCACCGGATGAAACTGATGAAATTAATATTTGGGCAACAAATGAAGCCATAATTTTACATGATTTTAATTTCAGACATATTGATTGGGAATTGATAGAGTCAAACAACGAGCGAGAAAGGTTTTGGCAACTGCTCAAGATGAATTTATTTATCAATTGTCAAGAAACCTACTATAAATAACAGTAGTTTCGATTTGTTATTAATTTTCAATATAGGATTAGACGAGAAGAGGATGGAAACTGAAGAACATCTGATCAAGTTATTTCTATATTATGTTTGATGTTTTGCTGGGTATAGAGATCTAGAATAACAATATTTTTGTCAGAAAGTTAAAAAGAAAACTTCAGACAAGAATTATCTGTTGCGAATTTTAAGACTGATAAATTACGGAAATGTTCAAAGATTTTGTTTTTTTAATATTGAAGGTAAAGATGCTCCTTACTGAAAAAACAAGTGGCTGTAAGTAACAAACACGAAGGGATAAAATGAGAGGAAATAAATATAATTTGAATCATTTGAAAGATAATTAGGATATCTAAAGTTAATTAAAATATCTGAAAGATAATAGTATCTAAAAGATAGATATCTAAAAACATAATAGGATATCTAAAACATAATTAGGATATATGAAAGGATACATGGAAAAAATTAACTGAAGATGAAAAGATTAACAGCAATAATTTCTTTAAATACTAAACTATGAATAAACAAAATATTAGAATCTTTGAGAAATGATAATAGAAGACTTGAAATTTATGGTTATAAAATGGCTGCATAAATAATATCTGCTTTTTTTTAGATTTTACCTTGATTAGTTGATAGGAAAAGATCAAACAAGATTATCATAATAAGGAAGTTTTAAAACGATAAATTTCCTGGGCCAGATAATATTTCCCAAGCTGTTTTGAAGAAGGTTAAAGATCGGATTTGTGAGCCACATACAACAATTTTTGTCAGTCCTTAAATAGAAAGCAGGCACAAGAGGTTTGGAAGTTGGATAATCTCACTGTTCTTTTCAAAGAAGGTGATAAATATGTCCCAGTAATTATTAACCCACGATACTTACTTCAGTTGTGGAAAACGTTTACGAAAGTAATAAAGGATAATTTGAAAGGCACATCAGAAATTGTAACATTTTATTAGGTGCTCAATATTGTTTCTCTCAGGAAACTATTCCTTCACAATTCTTTTGGCACATCTTGCAAGAGCTACTGCCTATATAGATGACTATAAAGGTATAGATTTAGTTAATCTGGATTTACAGAAAGCATATGATAAGGTAGCCACATAAGAGGCTTGTAAAAATATCTTTCTAAGTACGGGAGATAAGTTAGGAACTTGGAGAGAAGAGTGACTGGATGAAAGAAAGTAGAGGCTTTTTTATAAATGGGGTTCACGTAAACCAGATTAGTGTCCCATGTGAGGTACTTTAGGGCTCAACTTAGGACTATTGTACTTTTGATTTATATAAATAACATAGATGAAAAAATGTTCAATAAATAACTTAAATTTGCAGACAATATTAAGATCTTGAGTGTTTCTAGCTGTGAAGAGGATGTAGCTGATTTAACATTTATATCATTTAATGACTTGAAGAAATAAATGACACAATGGTTTTTAATTATAATAAATGTAAGGTAATGTATATGGGTTTTCATAATTTCAAGTATAAGTATAATTTGGACTAGAATAACCTTAACGGTGTTATAAAAGAAATGGATCAGGATGTAATAGTTGATCATACTCGATAGCCCTATAAGAGGTGTGCTGTTATTAGTGGTAGGGTAAACAGGATTTTAGGTTGTATTTGGAGAAGTATTGAATACAAGAGGTTATAATGCGATTGTACAGACGAGATTTGAAGTATTGTGCTCAGTTACTTCAGAAAGGACATTGAACAGAAAGTACTCAAAGGAGGATTTCTAAAATGGTATATTTGATGGAGAGGTTGCAAAATGAAGAGAGGCAGAAATCTCCCAAATTGTTTATCTGAAAAAGGAAGAACTAGAGTGAATCTGATTGAAGTGTTTGTAATGAAAATTGATTTGTTGATGCATCATCTTTGTTTCATATCTAAAGGTGTGAATTATAGGACACAAATGTAAATTTTGGCAGCGTAGAAGTCATCTTCAATCAAGACAGTTTTGTTATTCTAAGATGGTGGGTTCCCTTAAGATGTTGTAGAGACAGTAAATTTAAGATCGTTTAAGATAAATCTTGATAAGTACATGAATGCTGGCTTCAACATTTTCCTTGATTTATTTGCTTTATAGTTTTAATTTAGTTCAGAAGATGACGTAGCCCAGGTGGACTAATATATCTCTTGTTATCCCTAAACCTAACTTCCATTACAAAGATGAACAACGTCAACATTCTAATTACAAGTAACCATTCGAGTACTAAATATATTATAAAATGTGGCATTATTAATGACATTGTAAAAAATTAATTTAATACATGATTTAACACTAAACTTACAAACAAGTTTCACTTATCAAAATTATGGTCTCGAGCGAAGAAATATGAGTTTGGAAAGTTATTAAGGACATTTTTGCCGACTTATTTTCTCAAGGTTATCTTCATCAATGTCATCAGAATTATTAAATTTTATTGAATGAGTTTCATGTTATCAAATGAAGTTTGAAGATTTAAGTAACTAGAAACAAAGAAAGTTCATGTTACCACACAACATGCTTCTAAAAATACAGTTTTTAAGAATATCTTGACGTCGCCATAGAATAGTCCGTTTCTCATGTTAATAAAGGATTACAGAGAGGATTAAAATAGTACTCATTGGTCATCTTTAATTAAAGGAAACATTTATAGTACAACAATCAGTTACAACTGAAACAATGTCAACACACGTACATATTTTATAACGGTCAGATTTAGTCTTATATTGTTATTGTTTTTTAACTAATACTGTAGTGTGGAAGAGGTTAAATATAAGTAGATGATTCTCGTCACGTTTCTCACAAAATATAAAGAAACTTATTGTAAAGCAACATGTTCAACATTAACTATGTTATTCATTAGAAGCTAACGGTAACACAAACATAATTATAAAACTTCCTTCACCGAAAGCTAGTAGTAAGAATTGCGAGAAAAATTTTTACAAATCTATTATAGAAACAAAAACATTCTCACATTTTCTTCCAAAAGTCCTGGTCTTGCTGGTGTTGTACCAATCTTATCATAGTTTGTACAGTTCGTTTGGTACGGTGGTTCTAGCATCAGTGACGTTTTCTGTTTAATCACAAGAATATTGTAAACAAAGTTTAAACTAATAGTTTAGATTTGAGTTTATTTGCTGATTGCAAGTGTTATTATATGACACACTACTGTTTTACAGTAAAGAAAAACGAATTTTATAAACAGGTATATCGTTTCGCGTCAGTGATAGAAACGTTATATCTGTTTTTGTTTTCTTTTTTTCGTTCCTCGCTGGCTCAATAGAATATCTTCGTATTTTACATGATAAAGACCGAGTTTCGATACAAGTGGTAGACTAAATGCACATGGTGTAATTTGGTGCTTTACCACAAAAATAAATAGATTTTACTAACTGTAAAAGCTGTAACTTGTAACTGTTTAAAATATTTCCTGTGCTATATAATAATCTATCAAAGATATTGAAGTAAATTATTTTACATTAAAGTATGAAAAGCTTGTTTAAAGAAAAATCTACATATATTATTAAGTAAAACAATAAAAAATAAAAAGCAAAATTTAAAATGATTTTTCACGTTAGGTTAGTCCGTTTTATTTATACCTGAGTGAAAAAATACTGTTGCAAGCGTCCCGGTTTGAGAATCCATCTATTGGCGTAGTTGTGAACATTCGGAGCCACATCTGGTGGGTGGAAAGTAATTAACGCTGTCGGAGTCACGGAAAAATCTTTTACTGGTAGGTAAATTAATAAATTAAAACCTGTAAAAATAAAATTGATTCTGTCTTTCGATTCTTGTAAATTATTTATTTTAAATTTTCGTTGTCACTCATTAGTCTCATGCAAAATTAAGAATATTTAATCAAAACAGATATAAACATTTTACCAAATTTTCTGAATTTTGTTATGTTAAACATAAGTCAAAAGATAATACTCATAACCGTTTTCCCCATTATTGTACAACGAACCTAACATGTACTCATCACTTCTGTAACCCCACGAAGATAACAACAACGTTTAATATTAAAAACAAAAAAAATCATTAATTTTCTCGACGAAAATTTTAAGTTTTCGTTTTCCAATAGATTTATTAAATATATGAAACAATCGTCAAAACGAATCTGTTTACTGTGAAAAACACGAGAAACACAAAACTAAAGTTTACATTTTAACCTCGAGTAATAGCTACAATTATCTAGAGCTTACATAAACCCTCGACAACATCTGGGCATTCTTTTCACTTTTCTATTTTGTAGCCTTGAAGTATGACATTCTATATATCTGTTAAAACTTATCGCAGGCACCTATCTCTGCCAAGAGGGTTGACACGACAACTCATCCGTCTCTACAATTGGTCCCATTAGAGTTGAACTGGATAGAAGTCCGGTAAATTGGTGGACACTCCACTTCAATCCCTAAGTAATTCATGAATAACTTGGAATGGTAAGATATGACGTTATCCTAAAGCAATGTAAAGTTGTCTGCAATGACACTTGGTATTACATCAGGGTACAGATTGACATCTCTGTACAGTCATCAATTAATATCAATAAGCTCTAGGACAGTGCAAACTTCCGAGCAGACTTTCTCACCCTACTACCCCTAAATCGTAAGAGAATTTGCACCACACTACTGCAGGCGGAAAAAAGATTTCCCGGTGTCGTCATAAATGTATACGTTTGTCGCAACTGGAAAAGTGTAGAGATACAGTGATGAAACTAAAAATAGTGTTATACATCAGTTGAGTTTAATCTGGAAATATTGGCTGTTTATTCTGGAATAACTGTGCAGTGTCAATCAACAAGAAACTATATTCGTTTAACTAATTGTTAAATGAACAAATTATTTTATTCTAATTGAGTTATTTTTAAACCAAAAACTATTATGCTTCACAGAACTGATTGTTATATAAACAACTTATTATATTCCTTTGAACGACTGTTAAATAAACAAGTTATTGTACTTCATTGAACTAATTGTTAAATCAAGAATCTATTAAACTCCCTTGAAGTATTTTCTTAAATCAACAAGTTATTGTACTCTAATGAAATGATTTTAATCAACAAGTTATTAAACTTCTTAGAATTGATTGATAAATCAAGAAATTACTACACTCCATTGAATTGCTTGTTAAAAGTTAGCTATTATAATCACTTAAAATGAATTTGAAATAAACAAGTTATTATACTCCATTCAACTCATTGTTGAGCCAACAAACTATTATATTTCCTTGAACTGATTGTGAAACCAATTCTCTGTCGTACTCGTTTGAAACTGTTTTAAATCAACTCGCTACTGTAATCCTTTAAGTGATTTTAAAATAAACAAGCTATTATACTTCCTTGTATACATTGGTAAAAAAAAATAAAATTTTATAGCTCGTTGAACTGGTTGTCAAATTAACAATCTGCTTTACTTACTTGAACTAATGTTTAATCATCAAACCTTTATGTTCCCTTGAAGTGATTTTACTTTTAATTTATTTCCAATAAAGAGCGTTTTGGTGTTGCTATCATATGTAACAAAATACAGTTCACATTTAGGTACTTATGTTAGTTTTATTTTTTTTAGATATTTGTGATGTATAATTGTAATGGATGTTCTGTCTTTCTCCGTGGTATATTTTTGTCGTGACTAGTTCTAGTTCTGGACTTTGAACCACGTCATTCTATATGTGTTTGTTTCTCTATTTATATTCTCTGACATGCTTCATGTTGCTTATTTTAGAGAATACCACGCTGGACTATTCTCTTTCTTCCCGTGTGGGATTAAGTTTCGTGTTTTAGAGTTGTGAGTCCATAATATTTTAGTTAACTCATGAAAGGATCCTTATGGTTCAATGATAATGACTGATACCTCTTTTACAATTATTATGTTTTCAAATAATTAGATTTCTTTACGTTTTCTGTTCTAATGACCGTTATGCATAGTGATATTGACAAATATTTTTATTACCTCCTCTCATTCTATTTATCTCCGTATCAAAACATAAAAGCGATCAATATTGTGGTTGAATGTGAATGTTATTTTTTATCAACAAATTGTATCTATGTATACGTTTTAATCTGTATGTCTCGATCTGAAATATAACAATACTCTTTTTGAAAATAAACAATATTTTCTATCAACAATATGTACGGATACTTACTGTTGCTTTTAAGAGTCGGAGAATGATGCGGAGATTGGCTATGTTTGACAAATGCTTTCCGTATTTCAGCACCAGACCATGCTGTGTTGAAAGAGTAGCAGTTTCCATAAACAGGATCAAAATAACTGGTTACGTAATCAAACCTGCCGTAAGTGGGGAACAAAAAATATTTTATAATTATTATTTGTAACAAGACAGAAATTCATATAAAAATAAAAGTTATAGTTGTAGTTATCTCATTATTGTTTGTGTTGGTAATGACTTTTAGTTAATATTTCATGACTAAAAATATTTTGTAAAGACTTCTCGAGTTCGTTTCAAATCATTTGGTGCGAAATAATATACTTTATTTATTCTACTACAAAGTAATAGGTGTACTGAATATACATTTTCAAGGTTGCTGTTTAATAAGAAAATAAATAGATTTACAGTGAACTAGAATGGAATAAGTCTCATTCTTAGCCAAAGGAACAAATAATAATGAACATGAAGCACAAGTGTATATCCTGGCTTACAAGGCGATTGTTCGAAAGAGGAAAAGAAAACAACCCTAATTTTCATGTTATATTACATGTTTCACGATAAACTTGCCATACAAGATAACCACGGAATCGATCACTTGATAGGTGTAATATTTGACGAAATTTCAAAAATCGTGTTCTAATTTGGACAACAACCTCTAAAATGACGAAATTTAAACATATTTTTTTCAGAAAATATTTATATTGATTCCATGAATTAACTCCAAAAAGTACACTATTACCAAAGACAATTTAGTTTGTTGGTCAACGAACAGTGATGTTATAAAATTACTCCTGGTGCATCAAATCCTAAATACAAGGACAGGTTCCATCAAGTGTAATATTTGCTGAACTCTTCAGTGAAGATCTTGTTTGTCCATCGGATTTTATTTTATTCACCAATACATTGGACATCAGCCCAAATAACTGACTGTATAAGATTCAACAATATGAACTTTCTGTATCCCTCAGAATTATATGTTCACTTTTCTTACCTGGTGTTTTAGACAACCTCTAGTTATTTCTGGAAGGTGAATTATGATGAAAGGTGAAAAAAACAACAACAGTATATACAGTACAACATGATATACTGTATGAAATATTTTATAACGTTTCTCAACAACATTGTCTGAACATACAAATATTTACGATTGATTCTTTTATGATAACAACTTTCGCTTCTGCACTTTCTTAATGTGAAAAAATTATACATTAAAAGCCTATTTTTAAGACTAATATTGTACGTAATGATTAAATATAGAGAGCAACATACATATAAAAGGATCAATGTTGGGTATCATATCTTCCAGTTGAAATCCACTTTTCTTGAGGAATGTCATGTTGATATCCTAAAGAAGAAAATGAATGGGTTTTATAGAAAATAAACTACAAACATTCCACTCCAACTATTTTTATATTATATTGTTTTGAAGAAAAAATATAGACATCTCTTACACAACTTAAAACTATTGATGATATTTTCAAACTTGAAAAAGTCCATAATAAGTTGTTAATACGAATTAACATGAAATTAAAATAACACAGTTTATATGATACCATTAATATGTACCTTTACTGACGTTATAAAGTTAGTCTGGTTCACCTATTATTTTTTTATTTTCGTGAAACTTAAAACCAGTGTATATGAAATGATAAGACTACGAAACATTGCAATAACATTTAGCCTAATGAGTGTATGGATAATACGAACTGTGTCTCGAACAGTTTATCTTGGTATTAAAAACACATTTTATAACGCTGTAAATAGTTTGTTTGGTTTTAATTTCGCGCAAAGCTACTCGAGGGCTATCGAACCCATCGACCGATTTCGAACCCGCGACCATCGGATTACGAGTCGAACGCCTTAACGCATCCCCGTCGCGCCAAACATGCTCGCCCTTTCAGCCGTGGGGTCGTTATGATGTGACGGTCAATCCCACTATTCGTTGGTAAAAGAGTAGCCCAAGAGTTGGCTGTGGGTGGTGATGACTAGCTGCCTTCCCTCTAGTCTTACACTGCTAAATTAGGGACGGTTAGCACAAATAGCCCTCGAGTCGCTCTGTGCGAAATTCAAAAACAAACAATACTCCTCAATATTTCGCACCCAACAATACTCGTGAATGACAAAGCTTGTGTTACTGATTACAGATCTTAACGTTTAACCAAACCTCAATGTTTCAGGTGAACTGATGAGGTTAATACCTGTTAATATACAATCTGTTTTTATAGATATATAATGAAACATTGATGGCAGCAGGTATTTCAGTTTATATTGATGTACATGAAACATTGCAGATTGCAGAAGATATTAAAGATATACATGAACTATCGATTGTAGCGGATAATTAAATTTATATCAATATCATGACAACGCATGAACTTTATCGTTAACGTATCAGCTTTTATGTAATCAGACTCCCGTTAGATTATGACAAAAATAAAATCATGTAACACTAAACCTTTCAACTTACCACCTAACTGTAGATTTAATACTCTACAAAGATTTCTAGTTACTTGTACTGGGAAAATAAAAATATTTAATTACTTTATAACGCAGGAGTCATTCTTTCTCATAGAAGTTACATGCTTGTTTACATAATAATTTCTCTCCTTGAGAACTTGCTCTTTAGAAATATGTGTTCCCAAGGAGAAATTGAAAAATAATTTGATTATTTTAAATCACTGTCTCGTCAGACTATCTCATTAGAGTAATGCTACGAAATAATAAAATATACCTAATTAAATATGATTTTTTACATTCATAGTTTTAAAGGTTGAAGTGCATTGTTTTATCACTACACTTCTAGCGTTGTCTTCGGCTATAAACACGTTAATATCTCACGATGTTGTGTAGCATAAAAAACTATATTCATCCTTAATGAATATATATTGCTGGCGAAAATCATAAGGCCAATGACCATAAAGAAAATATATCATTTTGTGTTGTTAGACTCTACCACTTATTTGAGTAGAGCTTCAAAAAATGAAAATAAGAAAAGGGAAAATAATAATAAAAACTTTTTTTAACATTTAATAGGGAAAATGTTTACACTATGAAATTAGCCTAAATACTAGCTGGTCAAAAGTTTAGGACCATACTGAAACGAAACATTAATCGGTAAACACGTAACAAAATTTAGTCACTTGTGTTCAAGCATCTCCCACTGACATAAGTGAAATAATTGGTATTCAATTTTTTAAATTTTAATCAAACAAACCTTACACTGTTTCAGTTGTCATTTTAAACCAAGTACAATATCTGTGATTACAACCTTCCATCAGGTTAACACCTTTGCGAAGTAAACTTCTGATCCAGCTGATGGATACAATGTTATTTGATTGATTGAGATTATCAAACCACAGAAGATCAGAGTGATGTAGGAGATTGTCAAACAATTAATTCACGTTTCTATACACGATAATAAAATCAATCGAAATATAGTTAAATTAATATATAAAAATGGAGAATACGTCAACATAAATATGTGGAACGTTCGTTAATCCAAAAGTTTACATACTTCAAACACCAATGAAGGTCAGCTTAAGCTGGACCCCCTTCGGTGATATCACATGGAACTTCCATGATGTAATAAATAATGTATATGCTTCTCACCACAGCCAATCACAAGACAGAGAAGAACTTGTGATAAAAATAAATCTGAAGTAAAGGTTTTACTCATTCTTTTACAATTGATCTGTGTATTACCTTCATGAGAATGTTTGTATCATTATAACTCTCAAACAAAAGTTCGTTGGTTGGTTGGAGTTTCATGTGGTAAAGCTATCTTCGCTTAACGACCGGTAAAAAATTAAAAATGAACTATAATTATTAAAATATGTAAATAGCCAGGTGGTTAAGGCGCTCGATTCGTAATCTGAGGGCTGCAGGTTCGAATCTCTTTGAGCCGCGGGGACGTTATAATATTATGGTCAATCCCACTATTCGTTGGTAAACGAGTAGCCCAATAGTTAGCGGTGGGTTGTGATGACTAACTGCCTTCTCACTTGTTTAGCATTGCTATATTAGGGAAGCCTAGCGCAGATAGCCCTTGTGTAGCTTTGCGCGAAATTCAAAACAAACAAAATTTGTAAAGAGATCATTTTAAAACAATGTCCTTTTTATTTTAAAATTAAAGAGAATTAAAAGGTTAATGAACCTCAAAATGAAAATATTTGTAAAGTGAACTGTGTCACCATCGCCAATGGCATTGTCTGTCCAGCGTCAGGGTAAACTTGTGGATAAAACATGTCTTAAAATGATGCTGACTTTCCGATTCGTAACGACAACATTAAACTAAAATGTGGACTATTGTGACTTGCGTGTCACACAGATCACACACTGGTGCATCTCTCCCAGATGAAAGAAAACGATGAGTTAAAAATTACTGTGACCAATGCGTAGTTTAGTTAAGATAGTATCCTCTTTCTCATTGTTACGGAAACAAAACGGCCAAAGTCCAATAGAGGGTTTTGTCTACAAAAGCTTGTTGTCACGTTGCTCACTCTAAGTCGATTGCACGTTGGTACGGACCCGAGTCTTGAATACAGGACCATAGTCCATGTATGGAAAAGGCACGGCAGTGACAGCACAAGAGCAGATAGATTTATCTACAGTCAGCAAGGTCGTTCCCGTGAATGCCAAAGTGGCCTGGTACCCAGAAGAACCGGACAGAAGTAGATGTCAAAAATACAAGGGCCAGCCAGTTTGGAATATCAGTAAGAACAGGGTAAGAATTAATGTGAAGTAATTCCGGTGCCAGTAGAGACCTTGGTGAGTTGGTATAAATAGTATAATTTGTGTAATGTTATATTTGATCCAGGGTTGGGAGATATGGCCGTTTGCAAATGTAGATGGAATTAATCTTTATACAGAAAAATGTGACGTTCAAGACAAAGACAGATTCCATGATCCTTCAGGAGAGAACCGGAAAGTGTCAAAACCACACAAAGTTAGAATCGCCTGCCCATTAAAAAAAAAAAAAAATTGGCAAATGGCCACGCCACCTATATGAGTGACATCTCACAAAATGCCATACCTCCACGTAATATGGAACTAAACAAGACAAGCATTAACCATCCTTTGTAAGGTTGTACAGAGACAGCTCGCCAATGCAACTGGACCGTAGTTTTAAGAAATCTTGGGTTCCTTTCCAGGCTTAGAGAAAGGTAGATTAATAGCCTGGCGCCACGAATCAAAATAAACATTCTCCTGCTAGATCTGGTTAAAACAAACCAGAAGAATAGCAGGAGAAGCAGAAGAGAGATGGCGCAGCATCTCATAGTGTATATCATCAGGTCAGACTGATGTACCGCCAGACCGATGAAGAGCAAGCTTGCATTCATTCCACTAGTGTAAAGAGAAGATTATGCACATGCAGATGATCAGTCCGAAAGGAAACAGGCAACTTCTCTGATGGAGTCTTGATAGCTGAGAAAGTGGAAGATGAAGTAGAAGCACCAGATACCCAGGAAATACTTTCACCAAGAGTATCGGCGTTGCATTGGACATCAGCAACTTCCTGGCCATCAGGGAACAACATTGGAAGGGGACAGAATCATACTGTCAACTTACCTTCCGAGTCTTGTCTCATTTGACTTTGGAACGAGTAGTAGAAGAGATGCTGGTTGTGAATTTAATTAAATATTCCTTCTGGCTTTTACGTCTTAACTGCGAGTACGTGCATGTGCCCGCTGAAGCATAATGTCGTTCAAAAGTGTGGGATATCTACAAAAGGTATCCCAGGCCTGTTTTGAAGCCAACCGTGCCATTTAACATGCAAGATTACACTACCGACGAGGTTTTACGAATACATTGAGCAACTTCTTCCACAATACAATAATTTACTGTTGCCATGCAACCATCTGTTAATGGCTTACAGACGATGGCAGGATAAAGTTCCGAGAGAGCAGTAAAAGAGGGTCGGTTGGCTTGGTCTAGACATTACCGAGACACACGGGTCAGGTGGCATAGACCATGGCCAGTTTCTCTCAAAATGATAGGAAGCAGACCGAAAGTTAAATACCAGTAAAAGACTGAATATGTGAATGAAAATAAGCGTAAACACCAGTATCGGAGAGAGAAAGGTTGTGATCCTAGAGCATATGCTCTGCGGAGAGATTCTCTCATCAATATCAGCATCTCCCCAGAGGGGATTATGTCCATTAAAGTCTTCTGGAATAAAAAGGAAGATAACAACTGTTCAATGAAAGGATCTGTACTAGAGTATTTTGTAATGGTGTTCTGTATACATATATAATGATTATTATCTAAAGATCATTTACATATCTCGAGTAAATTATCATGTGAAGGCTCTCTCAATAGATCTATACTAGATTATTGTGTAAAGGTACTCTGCACAACTGAACTAGAGTATTGTTTAAGGATTTTCTCTACACTTCTGTGACATATTATTATGTAAAGATACTTTTTAAACGTATATATTAGTTTATTATGTTAAATTATTTTCTATAAATCTGTACTACTATGTACAAGCGACTATACACCTGTCTTTTTTTATTGTGTAAAGGCACTCTGTTCAACTCTACTAGATAATTACTTCATCTATACATCCGTACTAAATAACTTTCTAAAGGTCTCCTATATCTATATGTATTCGATTTTTGTGTAAAGTTGCTTTATATATCTGTACCAGATTATTATGTAAAAATTCCTCCATATAAACCTCTTTTACCTTATTACGTATAGAGCCTCTCTATACATCTGTAAGAGATTATTATGTACATGTACATGATAAATCTATAGTAGATTATTTAAAAGTCCTCTCTATACATGTGTAGTAGATTATTATATAAATGCTTTCTCTATATATCAGTGTTAGATTGTTATTTAAAGGTTATCTTAATAGATCTGTGCTAGACCATAATGTAAAGGTACTTTCTGTACGTATAAAATAGATTGTTATGTAAAGGTCTTCTCTTTAAATCTGTTCTATATTATTATGTGAAAGTACACTATGTACACATCGGTTATTATATAAAGTTAATCTAACGAGAATATATAAAGGTCGTCTCTATACATTTATAGTAGATTCTTATGTAAATGTCCTCTCTATACGTCTGTACTAGATTATTATGTAATTTTCCTGTGTATAATGTTTTATTATATTATTACAAAATGGTCTTCTGCACATATATCTGTAATAGAGTCTTATGTAAAGGTCCTCTCCATAAATCTGTACGAGATTTATAAAATAACATTTTCGTAGTGAAACTTTTTAGAGCACGATTTGCTAAAGAGGATTTAATCATCCGTTTAAGAAGTACAACAAATTTAGATATCTTAAACATATTCAAATGATATAGAATTATCCTATTTTATCTATTAGGTAGTGAAATCAAATTTATTGTAAAACTGATACTATTAGCGGTGCCAGTAAGAATTATTTTTACCGTTAAAGTATTAATATCGTAATTACACACTAATAAAAATATATATTATTCAAGATAAAGTATATGTGAATTATAACTATAATTTAAAATTAAAATAAGTTTATAAAGCAGACAGTACTTGATTTGAGGTGGAGAGTCGTGATTCTCAGGTAGATATTTTCAGCAAGAGATCAGATATCAAACCTGCCATGAACTTTTTAGTTTCTTACGACTCAAGCTCTAAGTATGTGTCTGGTTTAGTTAGTAAATGTACCAAAAGATGGAAATAAAATAAAGTATTAGCAACCCATTGTTTGTTATATACAGGAAACTACTAAGTGGGCTGTCTGTGTTCTGCCCACCACGGGTATCGATACCCTGTATCTGAGCTGTAGACATAGCACAGATATTGAAACCCGATATGCCCCTTCTGGCTTCCACGGTCGATAAAATGTCGTTCACTGAAGCTATTTCACAAATATTTTTTTAGTTAAGATATATTTAACCATTTAAGAAATTTATTAACAAAATTATATTAATCAAGTTAATCCAGTGGTACAAATGGACTCACACCACTGCAAACAGGGTTTAGATATCCTTGGTTGGCAGAGCTTGTGCAGCTTTGTGCTTAATTCTACACAAATAAGCAATTTATTACCAAATAAAATTAATTCGATTTTTTAGCAATTAAGTAATTTATAACCACATTAAAGTAATCCAGTTATTTAACAAATAAATAATTTAATAACAAAAAATAAATTAATCCAGTTATTTTTCAACCAATATCCTGTTTTACACCTGGTGAGATCGAAAAAAAAAACTATTGTATACTAGTAGGTTTCGTTTCCGACTATTTGACCTCGATGCATTTAAGTACATTTTAATAGCATTAAGTAAGAAGTATTTTCCACTAGAACACACAAAATGTGACATTTTAATATTGTTAAAATTTGATTACTATGAAATATATAGACAAATCATATAATTGTATAAGAAGAGATTTTCTTACTTCGATATAATTTCTTCGAAGAGCCTTCCAAATTTCGTCGTATGAGTTTCTGAACCTAGAAATAAACTGAATTAATATTTCCAACATATAGCAGAATATGAAAAAAATCTCATTGTTCTTAAATGTTAAGTACAATAGAATCACATTTCTGTGGTATCAGATTGTAAAAGAAAAATAATGGAAAATGATAAGGGTGCACCTGCCTGATGTTACACATGTCGATCATTTGAGAGATGAGGGAGGATACGATGAAATTACCTAAAGTGGTGACGTTATAGTTCCACAAAGTGTCACCAGAAGACACATTATTAGGTCTCCATCACAGTCGACCATCATGGACGATTACGTAATTGTTCTACATAATTTCTAGAAATACTTTGCTAGACCATCATGAAGTCAGAAACGATTACCTGTTTTTTCATGACTCTAATTAGCACGATAAGTTTAAGATATTAGTTCATTAGTTCACTACGTTCCATGAGTATTTATAGGTAAATAGTTCAGAAAAAAAGACTTAAATAACTTGTAGAAATTATAATTATCTGTTTCAGTAGTTTGACTTTGTACTATAACTTCACAAAGTAAGTCATTTATACATATTTTAAAAGGTAAATGTTGTTTTACATATACACTCTGTTACTAAGCCTAACTGGCAATCAATGTGTCTCAACGTAAGATTGTGTCACTAGAGTCCCTGATGTTATGATTTTTTTTACTTAATTTACAGACCAAAGGAAAATCCGTTTTGTACCTTGTATTGTTACATGACAAAAATGTCCATGTGGACTCATGCATCCATTCTGCGAATAATTCATCAGATAAAATTAAGAACTACAGATTCTATGCTTATTGACCTTGTATATACCTATTGATATTATATATCCTTATTAATCTGTCTGTATCTGTAATTTCGAATCACCAAGTATAAACTTTCTTGATTACAAACTCTCTCTTTGTTAACCTGTAGGTGACCTAAGAAGGTCGAAACGTTGTTCTCTGCTTTATTGTAATAAAGGTTTTAATACCCATACAAATCGTCTTGAAATACATGTTTATTTCAATTGGGTTTCTCTTCATCACGAATGATAAATTTCCATTAATAAGTCGTATTTTTTTTTTTAGTTTGCTGTCTGATAAATTCTACCCATAAAACTGTTCTCGGTAAAACAAGGAAGTCAATCAGATCAATGATATTAATACATGTCAATGTCGGTTATGCAGAATTAGGCTTCAGTTTTTTGAGAGTGAAAGCAGCATTGATGAAAACGGAATTTGATGAAATAGACAGCAACATCTTTTTGTATAAACATAATTATAAATGTTTTGTTTATATAATAGGCTGTTGATGAAACATATTTAGATATGTGATTTTTGTAAAAGATCTTTTAGAAATACAATTAATAGAGGATGTGTTCATATCACAGGGTGTTGTAGAAATATAAATACAGAGGGTGTGTTTTCTAACAGACTATTGTATAAACATAATTATAGAGCGTGTGTTTATGTACAAGGCTGTTATGGACACATAATTATACAACTTTTTTCATGTAACAGGACATTGTTGAAGCATAAGTATAGAGGGTGCTTTTATATAAGCTGTTGTATAACATAATTATAGAAGTTGTATTTATATAACAGGCTGTTGTATTGACAGATTATAGAGGGAAGGATGTGAGGTGGGAGCGATAAAGTAACCAAAAGTGGTGATCTCATAGTTCCACAAAATGTCACCAGAGGATACATTATTAAGTCATTATGACAGGCAACCATCATGGACGATTACGTAATTCTTCTACACAATTGCTGTCTACTCAATCAAATTTCATCATGAATATTCTGCCTAGACAATCTATAAAAATAAAAATATATCGGTAATAATATTAACTAACAGCATTAATACTTTCAATTACTAATTAAAGTCGACGATGTTCTTTTCTATAATACCTGTTATCTTGTAAAATATGTTTAATAATTAAATTTACAAGTACAAACATCCTGTTGCATTTAATGCTCTTCTGAAACTTTTGTGTTGGATATGTTGATTTTTGTTGTTGTTTGTTTGTTTTCCTCAGTGAATGTATCTTTTGTTTGAAACGACAAACGTTTCCGGTAGAGGGCAGTAAAACAAATGAAACGTATAGTCGGGGAAGGCAAGAACAAAGAGAAGGTTGTTCATGTTGCTAGGTGGCAGTAAATATATCTTTATGTGTCTCCTTTTTTCGCTATTGTGTGTCACGTTTATGGACATTAAAGAGGACATCACTAAATGATATTATTCGTATTTAAAATGTTTCAATTTTTGAACACTATTTTTGGTTTTAATAAACTCCTACACATTTCTAAGAATATAGAATATAAACAAACTAAAATGTTAGACTTGTAGGTGTTATTTATTAAACAATATCTATTATCATAAGACATCTATTGTGTTAAAAGCAAGTTGAAGAACACGTCCCCTGGACGAAAGTTAGGTAAATTTATAATTACTGAAAGGTTAATTAATAACATGAAATATTACTTAACTGACACGTAATTGTAAAAAAAAAAAAAAATCCCATAAAAATTGCAACACACAAAATGTAAAACCGAAAGTTTGCACATGTCTCCGCAAATACACAACAAATCCTAGTGGCAATGCACAACAAACCCTAGTGGCAGTACCCAACAAACCCTAGTGGCAGTACACAAGAAACCCTAGTGGCAGTACACAAGAAATCCCAGTGGCAGTACCCAACAAACCCTAGTGGCAGTACACAACAAACCCTAGTAGCAGTACACAACAAACCCAAGTAGCAGTACCCAACAAACTCTCGTGGCAGTACACAATAAACCCTAGTGGCAGTACACAATAAACCCTAGTGTCAGTAATCAACAAAATCCAGTGGCAGTGCACAACAAACCCTAGTGGCAGTACCCAACAAACCCTAGTGGCAGTACACATTAAACCCTAATGGCAGTACACAACAAACCCTGGTGCCAGATTTGTTTAATATTCATTAACATGAGGCCAAGTAGCGGCGAAAAAAAACACACGCATAAAATTTGGAAAATGCAGGACTGAAAATCAGTATGTACCACTAACATTAACCTTATGAGCCTTCCAAACCAATTTTGGTGAAGATCCATCAGTACTCTAAGGAAGAGTTATATGGACATACAGACAGTATTGTAATATATATGTAGATAAGTGTATGTGGGCATACAAGAGATAATACTATTGTATTTATATAGATAAATAGTAACTTGGACATAAAACAGACAGTACTGTATTTTGTAGAAAAGTAGTTACACGGATATGAGATTTAAAATAATAAAATATTCTACTCAAGTAGTGTTTCAGTACGAGTCAAATTTTAATGATATTCGAGAGTATTCTATTGACGTTATTAATATTTTGCAACAAAGTTTTATGTATATGTCTGTATGTTTTACTTTTAGTTTTCTGAAATTTTCTAACGAATAAATATAATAAATGATGATAATTATTTCTTTGTGTATACTGTTGAAAATATATGAATTATTCGTCAACAGTTGTTGTGGTGACAAGAAATACCAAATGCCACTGATGTGATGACTTTCAGATTTATCTTGCACATTTTACTAACAAATAATATTAACTGAAAACTGTGTGTTTCTTTGAGTTATTACGGTAAATAAGATAAAGTACCAAAACATCACATACATTTCGAAACTGCATACGGTGACTGCAGGAAAGATAACTCCTGAACGGGGTTCTATGGAGATGTCCATGGTTGTTTGATACTCCATGAATAACTGGAGAAACTGGAAACTTTGGAAGATAAAGCCAATAAGGGAGCCTACAAAAATAAGCTTGCCCAGGGCTTCCTGGCTCAAAAATCTCTTGAGTAAAATTTTGGGTTTCATTTGACAAGTTGGTTGAGGTGATCCACCGATAATAGCCTGAAACGAATTGCACTGGTAGTTAAAAATTAGCAATCAATAAACACATAATAATTAGCATGTTTATTGAGCTTTAAATTGAAGAATGGTTACATGTTCAAATTGAAGAAGTTAAAAGATTTAATAGTGAAAATCTTCAAGATAATTCATAACCTTGATGTAACCAAATATGTTAATATATTGAATTAAAGAGTTTTTAGTGTTTTGAATCTTAGACTCTGAATCAGTTCCTTATACTAACTTTAAACTTTCTCGAACTAGTGGCTTGTGAAATCCAGTGGCATGAATTTAAAATAAAGCTATTTGTAACTGAATTTAAAGTCTAACTACAACCATCTAACCCTCGTAGCTTCCTACTACAGTTAAGAAACTACGGCATATGACAAAGACTATGTGTAGAAGTTTAAATATTCTTCACACTCTAAAAGCTGTTAATAAATAATATTTTTGCTGCATGCTTTAGAAGCCATAAGTACAAGAAGCAGTGTTCTCTACTCCTTTCAACAAAAACCATTAATAGAAAACTCATCATGACGAAAGTGCGTCATGACCATAAGTACAAACTCAACACTGTGAACCATTCTATAGAAACAGTAGGTATAACACTCAACATTCCCTACTCCATACAATACAAAGAAGAAACACAATAACAAAATTTCACACAGTTAAACTAAATATTCCTTACTCTATACCAATTAAAACATAAATACAATAGTTATTATTTTCAATCCATTTTATTGAACCCATAGGAACGAGACTCAACTTTCCTTGGTCCATACTGAAGAAACGAACGTTCTATATTATACAAACCGTAAATACAAGACTTAAAATTCTATACCACAGTAAGAAGTACACTCAACAAATTTTTACCTACAATAGAAACTATATTAAAATGCTCAATATTTCTTACTACGTACGATAGAAGTTAAACACGAAATACATCACATAATGAAATATACCGTACAAACAACAAGTACAAAAAGGGACATTTCGTAGACCATATTAACTTAACATGAAATATTAAACTCATAATTCCTTACTCCGTAACCTATAAACAACTGCCTCCTAGGTGTACAGCGGTATGTATGTTAACTTATAACGCTAAAAACCGGGTTTCGTTACCCTTGGTGGGCAGACATCAATTGTAATTCTATGCATATTGGCAAATGATAACTATGACAATTGTGTCTAGTTAATTAATTTAAACATTATACACGTGACGATCTCAAAACTCACTTGAAAGAAAATAAAATTGAAGCATTATAAAAAGTAGTGGTACTCTCCGATGACTACACTTTAACACATTAAACCACTTTCAGTAAAAGAAATCCTACCATTTCGAATCAAATATTTATCAATTTACTCCTGAAATGTTAAGGATTATTTTAAGCAATCCTATATTCTGTTACATAACAAAACAAAACATAAATACAAAGCCCAACGTTTGTTGTAAATTAACATTCCTTAGTACATACTACAGAAACTACAATACTTAACATTTCCTTGTCCTTACTATAGAAACAACACTCTAGAAGAGATAAAAACAAGGCTCAACAGTCCTTACTGTATACATATTAAAGTTTAGGTACAAAGCTAAATGTATTTAGTCCATTTTATAGAAATTACACTTAGAAAACTCAATACTCTTTATTCTACAGAAACTAAAGTACAGGACTCATGGATTTCTACTCTATTTTGTAGAAACAGTATCACGTATGCTGATGACACTGTGTTAGTGTAAATAGTATAAGGTAAGATAATTACATGGTAATAATATAAACAGTATCAGTATTGACAAAACCTGGTAAAGATAATCTAAAACAACAGTATAACATTCTCTGTTAACAAAACCTGTCAAGATAACTTAACACCAGTTTAAAACTGTCTGTTAACAAAACCTGACAATATAATCTAAAACATCAGTATACCACTGTCTATTATAAAACCTGACAAGTATAATCTAAAACACCACTATACCTCTGCCTTTTAACAAAACTTGACAAGACAATCTAAAACACCAGTATGCCACTGACTGTTAACAAATCCTGACAAAGATATTCTGAAACACCAGTATATTACTTTCTGTTAATAAAACATGACATAGATGATCTAAAACTCCAGTATACCATTGTCTGTTCACAAAACTTTATATGATAATCTAAAACACCACTATACCACTGATGGTTTACAAAATTTTATAAAGATTATCTCAAACACGGTATTCGATTGTATGTTTAAAAAACCTAACAAAGATATTCTAAAACTCCAATATACCACTGTCGGTTAATAGAACCTGATAAAAATAATCTAAAACATCTGTATATCACTGAATGTTAACAAAAACTAACCAAGGTAATCTGAAACACCAGTATTCAACTATCTCTTAACAAAACCGGACAAAGATAATCTAAAACACCTGTAAACCACTGTTTGTTGACATAAACTGACTAAAATAATCTAAAACACCACAATATAACTGCCTTTTAACAAAATGTGAGAAAGATAATTTTAAACAACAGTATACAACTGTCTCTTAACAAATATTTTTAAAGACACTCGAAAATACTTGTATAACAGTGTCTATTAACAAAACCTGTCAAGATAACTTAAAACACCAGTATATTACTCTCTGATAATACAAAATGAAGATAATGTAAAATACCAGTATACCACTGCCTGTTAAGAAAATCTGTCAATATAATATGAAACACCAGTATAGTTACCCTCTGTCAATAAAACATGAGGCAGATGATCAAAAACTCCCGTATACCACTGTCTGTTAACAAAACCTTATAAACATAATCTAAAACACCTGTACACCACTGCCTGTTAAGAAAAACTGACAAGGATAATCTAAAACACCAGTTTATACACGTATGTTAACAAAACCTATCAAGATAACTTAAAACATCGGTATATTACTCTCTGTTAATAAAGCATGAGAAAGATAATCTACAATACCAGTACGCCACTGTCTGTTAACAAAACCTGACAAAAAGTAATCAAAAACATCAGTACACCACCCTCTGTTAACAAAACCTGACAAAAAGTAATCAAAAACATCAGTACACCACCCTCTGTTAACAAAACCTGACAAAAATGATTGAATACACCTTTGTACGACTGTCTGTTAACAAAAACAGACAATTATCTAAAACATCAGTTTAAACATATCTTTTAACAAACCCTGAGAAAAATAACCTAAAACACCAGTATACCACGTTTGTTAGCAAAACCTCTCAAGGTAGCTTAAAACACCAGTTTACCACTGTCAGTTGTCAAAACCTGACAAAGGTAATTTGAAACACCAGTATACTATTAGTATTATAATGTAACGGCCAGTCTCACTATGGATTGGAATTGAGTATCGTAGTTGTTTGTGGCGAGTGATGTTAATTATATTCTCTTTCTCTTGTCTGTCACTTCGACAACCCGTAGAGAAAATTATGTTATTTATTTAAAGTATTGTCACTAAGCGTGTAGTTGTAATTGACGTAATTTTATGTTTATCGTTAGATTTTCAGAACATAACGCTGCTCTCTCAGGCTGAAAGCGAACAGAGTGACGTGATTGTCCAGGCCTAGTGTTAAACAAGGGAAACTTACCTTAGTGTTAAAAAGTTTCTGATTGAGACTAAAGCAAGCTGGCGCTGTCTCCTTGTCAAATTCGTACGACAGGCGGACGAGTATCTGTAAAGAACCCTATTTATATGTTTCGCACTTCAATAATCACTGTATTAGTGCGCAGTAAGAAAACATAATCCAGTAAGTAGGTCTACCATCACTTTGAAACAAAAGTGTTAGAACACTTTTTTTTTTGCTAAATTTATATTTACTGTAAATTTTAGAAACTACAAAACTAACGTTCATACAAAATGTTCAAAAACAATTTATAATACACGATTTATCCTCACTCTTTCAATAACACATTTGTTTATCTTAATTAGACACTATTTTACTAAAAACATGTATATATGTTTTCTTTTGATATTAGCTTATCATCAAACAACACGGCTTTATGTTTTATTTGGATATTAGCTTATCATCAAACAACACGGCTTTATGTTTTATTTTGATATTAGCTTATCATCAAACAACACGGCTTTATGTTTTATTTTGATATTAGCTTATCATCAAACAACACGGCTTTATGTTTTATTTGGATATTAGCTTATCATCAAACAACACGGCTTTATGTTTTATTTTGATATTAGCTTATCATCAAACAACACGGTTTTTATGTTTTATTTTGATATTATCTTATCATCAAACAACACGGCTTTATGTTTTATTTGATATTAGCTTATCATCAAACAACACGGCTTTATGTTTTATTTGGATATTAGCTTATCATCAAACAACACGGCTTTATGTTTTATTTTGATATTATCTTATCATCAAACAACACGGCTTTATGTTTTATTTGGATATTATCTTACCATATGTTCAGACTGTTTTATATATTTCTGAATCACATTTAAAAAGAATGTTATCTATATTTAACTATGTACTGCTTAAAATTTTCTCGTTTTGCATGTGGATTTATAAGAAGATAATACAGTTCTGAAGAGATCCTTTTATTTATACGAATTTCGAACACAGCAACACAATGGTTATGTGACCTATCCCTCACTTATTTAGCAGTGACAGACTAGAGGGAAGGCAACTAGTCAACACTACATATTGCCAACTCTTCGGTTACTCTTTTACCATGGAATAAAAAGGAAAAGAAACTTCGAAAACAAGGATTAATATTCTAAACTTGCTAATAAGGAGTCGAGTAACCTGACCATTAAGCCATGTCAGGCCTAAAAAATAGATTTTATCCATTTTTTAACTAAAGTTGTCTCGCAACCGTTTTAAATAGCAAATCTGAGCTGATAAAAATAAATCTTATGTCAATGTGAGTCACTGACAACATAAATAAGTTTACGTTGAGATACGTCAAAAACTTTCAAAAACACACTGCATCATGTTGAATTGCTTAGAGTAATTTCTTTCCCAACATTACGAGATTCATTAATAACCTTAACTCAGTTGATGTAAAAAAGATCAAATAAACTTTTAATTCTTTAATAAGTGTGGAACGTACAACGAAATTTACTATATACAATCTATAAATTTACAAACAATTAATAGTTTCATGAAATTACGTAAGATTCAGAGATTAGAAGAAAGTTTATGTTTTCCCATCACAAATATCTATCAAACTTTCTCTTTATATATAGTCACAAACAATTACAACGTTTTATTACAGAACAAACTTGTTTAAATATCTATTTAACTTTCTCTTATGCTAGAGACACTAATAATTACAAAGTTTGTTTTAAAGTACGAAATTGTGTACATTTCTGTTAAGATTTATCTTCTGATAGAGACACAAACCATTACAAAGTTTGATTAAGGAAAGAGATTGTGTGAACTGTAAAACTAATTTTTTTTTTATTTTAAATAAATTGATTTTGTTATCTTATCTACAATAGTGTAATATTCCCATAGTGACTTTAAGGGTAAACGTTCTATTGTATAGTCAGTAAGGGTGTAAATCTTGTGAAAATGTCTTTAAGGGCTAAGTTTTAATATAGATTGTACAAAGGTGTATATTTTATTATATTGTCATAACGATCAGGTTATACTGGTATCATTCAAAGGTTAAAGATATTTGGTGATTTGTTGCTTTACTCTGTCTCTAAGTCTTTAGGTGTTATACTAGTTACTAGAAAAGTTAAAAAAATATAGCGGACTGGGATTTTACTTTTGTTTACCTTTTAAATGTATTAATAAAGAGTGTTTCTTTTATATACAATGTTTCATGTGTAGTTTACTAAACAGTGTCTCATGCGTACATTATATGCAGTGTTTCACGTGTATTTAGTTATGTTTTTGATGGTTTTACGTTAATATTTTTACTGCATATTTAATTTTTAAATATTTATATTTTTCTTTCCTTTTCAAATACCGTGTATTTGAAATAACGTGTTTTCGTATTTTGTGTTATGTTGTTTGTTAACTTCCAGAAGGAACAAAAACTAATATATTAGATAAGTCTGGTTCGGGAATTAAAATTTAGGTCATTAACAGGTTAACTTTTGTTATACACAAACGTTTTTAGTATTCATATCAGCTAGCTTTATAACATATTTTGTTCAAATGGGTTTCTCGTTATCATGCAATACAAACTAAGAAAACGTTTTACCGTATTAAGTTTCTGTTTCGCTTACACCACAGAGACCTAGTTTCTATAATGTTCTAGAAGTGTGCTTTATTCGTCGTATTTTACTTTTTGTATGAATTCAATTTAATCTAAATATAATAAATTATTCAACATAAACTTCTCTTTTTAACTTGATAACTAGAAGAACAAAACTGGACAAGTATTTAGGAAAGACTTAATTTTAGTTAAATAAATATAAATAAATAACTAAATAGTATCTGATATTTAAAATAGCTGGTTATTATATATGCTATTTAAACTTGTCACAAAATATTTATTCAGTACGTTTATTCAAAGTCAAGGACATATGAGGCAATTTTCCGCTGTTTTCCTTTGTACTTAAATCAGCTAAGATGTGAATAATAAACAATTTAAACGAGCATATAAAGTACACGGAACGAAAATTGGGCATTTACACTAAAAGCTACCCATAAAAATAAACATCATTAGTTTTTAAACCATAGATTTAGAGATGTGTACCTGGTGTCAGGTAATTACAGTCATATATAGTTACTTCTACATGATATGAAAGTCGAGTCTAGTGAAGTTTTTTAACCAGATGGTTAAAAGATACCTTTACATTCGTCTAAAGTACCTCATATAGATGTCAATCCCCACACACGTGTTTCGTATTTTCTAAGATATAACAGTTTGAAATTTAATTTATTTCAAGGTGTTTTCATGAAAGATATTTATGTTTTTACAGGACAACCCCCATGGCTCGCATCAGGTTTGAAGAAGTATTGTACCTTCTGCTGACTGGTCTTATATTAGGAAAGGTTGTTTTGACTCCTTTTTTGGTTATCCGTATTGTAATTTAAATTATCTCATTTAGTATCATGCGGTGACTACCAATGTTAAGTTGATTCATATGTTTCATCATCCAACCGGCTCATGTTCCTTCTGTGGTATTGTTCGAGAAACTACTGTTGATGGGCAAAGCACAGATAGCCCATGTATAGCTTTGTGCTTAAATTCAAAACAACCAAACAATTAATTCATGTTTCAGAGCACAGAACTTGTGGAAATTAAATTTTAATTTGTTTAAAACGGTTTTAGGCTATGAGTTAAGAGATCATGAAAAGGGACAGGTGGCTTTGGTTGGATTTTTACCCTATCTATATTCTCATCTCCTCAGGTTGTTACGTTAGTTTTATGGGTATAGCTAATTTTGTGTTGTATTCACCCAGCAATAAGATTCTATCATGTGGTATTGTGAATGTTTTCAAAGCTCAAGTTAAAGTTAAAATTTATTTCAATTTCTTTCGGTTTCAGTTACGAAACAAAGTGTCAGATTTCTATAGTATTTATAACGACTCTTCGTCTCTGTTATGTAAGGATGTACAGGTTTATATACCAAGCAAAGATTTGGAATGATAATTATTACACCGCATTATATTAAGACGTAAACACCCTGTACTTATTTACATCTAGTAGAATATCACATAACGTTATAGCAAAATCTAAACACCCTGTACTTATTTACATCTGGTAAAAAAATCACATAACGTTATAGCAGAATATAAACACCCTGTACTTATTTACATCCAGTAGAGTATCACATAACGTTATAGTATAATATAAACACCCTGTACTTATTTACATCTAGTAGAATATCACATAACTTTATAGCAGAATCTAAACACCCTGTACTTATTTACATCTAGTAGAATATCACATAACGTTATAGCAGAATCTAAACACCCTGTACTTATTTACATCAAGTAGAATATCACATAACGTTATAGCAGAATCTAAACACCCTATACTTATTTACATCAAGTAGAATATCACATAACGTTATAGCAGAATACAAACACCCTGTACTTATTTACATCTAGTAGAATATCACATAACCTTATAACAGAATCTAAACACCCTGTACTTATTTACATCTAGTAGAATATCACATAACGTTATAGCAAAATCTAAACACCCTGTACTTATTTACATCTGGTAAAAAATCACATAACGTTATAGCAGAATATAAACACCCTGTACTTATTTACATCCAGTAGAGTATCACATAACGTTATAGTAGAATATAAACACGCTGTACTTATTTACATCTAGTAGAATATCTCATAACTTTATAGCAGAATCTAAACACCCTGTACTTATTTACATCTAGTAGAATATCACATAACGTTATAGCAGAATCTAAACACCCTATACTTATTTACATCAAGTAGAATATCACATAACGTTATAGCAGAATACAAACACCCTGTACTTATTTACATCTAGTAGAATATCACATAACCTTATAACAGAATCTAAACACCCTGTACTTATTTACATCTAGTAGAATATCACGTAACGTTATAGCAGAATATAAGCACCATATACTTATTTAGTTCTAGTAGGTGATCACACAATATTATATCAGAATCTAAACACCCTGTTCTTATTTACATCTAGTAGAATATCACATAACATTATAGCAGAATCTAAACACCCTGTACTTATTTACATCTCGTAAAAAATCACATAACGTTATAGCAGAATATAAACAGCCTGTACTTGTTTACATCCAGTAGAGTATTACATAACGTTATATCAGAATCTAAACACCCTGTACTTATTTACATCTGGTAAAAAATCACATAACGTTATAGCAGAATATAAACACCCTGTACTTGTTTACATCCAGTAGAGTATCACATAACGTTATAGCAGAATATAAACACCCTGTACTTATTTACATCTAGTAGCATATCACGTAACGTTATATCAGAATATAAACACCCTGTACTTATTTACATCCAGTAGAATATCACATAACGTTAGAACAGAATATAAACACCCTGTACTTATTTACATCTAGTAGAATATCACGTAACGTTATATCAGAATATAAACACCCTGTACTTATTTACATCCAGTAGAATATCACATAACGTTATAGCAGAATCTAAACACCCTGTACTTATTTACATCTGGTAAAAAATCACATAACGTTATAGCAGAATATAAACACCCTGTACATGTTTACATCCAGTAGAGTATCACATAACGTTAAAGCAGAATATAAACACCCTGTACTTATTTACATCTAGTAGAATATCACATAACGTTATAGCAGAATCTAAACACCCTGTACTTATTTACATCCAGTAGAATATCACATAACGTTATAGCAGAATCTAAACACCCTGTACTTATTTACATCAAGTAGAATATCACATAACGTTATAGCAGAATCTAAACACCCTGTACTTATTTACATCCAGTAGAATATCACATAACGTTATAGCAGAATCTAAACACCCTGTACTTATTTACATCAAGTAGAATATCACATAACGTTATAGCAGAATCTAAACACCCTCTACTTATTTACATCTGGTAAAAAATCACATAACGTTATAGCAGAATATAAACACCCTGTACTTATTTACATCCAGTAGAGTATCACATAACGTTATAGCAGAATATAAACACCCTGTACTTATTTACATTTAGTAGAATATCACATAACGTTATAGCAGAATCTAAACACCCTGTACTTATTTACATCTAGTAAAATATCACGTAACGTTATAGCAGAATATAAACACCCTGTACTTATTTACATCTAGTAGAGTATCACGTAACGTTATATCAGAATATAAACACCCTGTACTTATTTACATCCAGTAGAATATCACATAACGTTGGAACAGAATATAAACACCATGTACTTATTTAGTTCTAGTAGGTGATCACATAATATTATATCAGAATCTAAACACCCTGTACTTATTTTCATCTAGTAGAATATCACATAACGTTACAGCAGAATCTAAACACCCTGTACTTATTTACATCTAGTAAAATATCACGTAACGTTATAGCAGAATATAAACACCCTTTACTTATTTACATTAAGTAGAATATCACATAACGTTAGAACAGAATATAAACACCCTGTACTTATTTACATCCAGTAGAATATCACATAACATTAGAACAGAATATAAACACCCTGTACTTATTTACATCTAGTAGAATATCACCATAACGTTATAGCAGAATCTAAACACCCTGTACTTATTTACATCAAGTAGAATATCACATAACGTTATATCAGAATCTAAACACCCTATACTTATTTACATCTAGTAAAATATCACATAACGTTTAGCAGAATCTAAACACCCTGTACTTATTTACATCTAGTAGAATATCACATAACGTTATAGCAGAATATAAACACCCTGTACTTATTTACATCCAGTAGAATATCACATAACGTTTTAGCAGAATCTAAACACCCTGTACTTATTTACATCTAGTAGAATATCACGTAACGTTATAGCAGAATATAAACACACTGTACTTTTTTAAATCTAGTAGAATATCACATAACGTTATATCTGAATCAAAACACCCTGTACTTTTTTACATCTAGTAGAATATCATATAAAGTTATATCAGAATCTAAACACCCTGTACTTATTTACATCAAGTAGAATATCACATAACGTTATAGCAGAATCTAAACACCCTGTACTTATTTACATCAAGTAGAATATCACGTAACGTTATAGCAGAATATAAGCACCATATACTTATTTAGTTCTAGTAGGTGATCACATAATATTATATCAGAATCTAAACACCCTGTTCATATTTACATCTAGTAGAATATCACATAACGTTATAGCAGAATCTAAACACCCTGTACTTATTTACATCTGGTAAAAAATCACATAACGTTATAGCAGAATATAAACACTTTGTACTTGTTTACATCCGGTAGAATATCACATAACGTTATAGCAGAATCTAAACACCCTGTACTTATTTACATATGGTAAAAAATCACATAACGTTATAGCAGAATATAAACACCCTGTACTTATTTACATCTAGTAGAATATCACGTAACGTTATATCAGAATATAAACACCCTGTACTTATTTACATTCAGTAGAATATCACATAACGTTATAGCAGAATATAAACAACGTGTACTTATTTACATCTAGTAAAAAATCACATAACGTTATAGCAGAATCTAAACACCCTGTACTTATTTACATCCAATAGAATATCACATAACGTTATATCAGAATCTAAACACCCTGTACTTATTTACATCCAGTAGAATATCACATAACGTTATATCAGAATCTAAACACCCTGTAGTTATTTACATCTAGCAGAATATCACATAACGTTATAGCAGAATATAAACACCCTGTATTTATTTACATCTAGTAGAATATCACGTAACGTTAGAACAGAATATAAACACCCTGTACTTATTTACATCTAGTAGAATATCACCATAACGTTATAGCAGAATCTAAACACCCTGTACTTATTTACATCTAGTAGAATATCACATAACGTTATAGCAGAATCTAAACACCCTGTACTTCTTTATATCTAGTAGAATATCACATAACGTTTAGCAGAATCTAAACACCCTGTACTTATTTACATCTAGTAGAATATCACATAACGTTATAGCAGAATATAAACACCCTGTACTTATTTACATCCAGTAGAATATCACATAACGTTTTAGCAGAATCTAAACACCCTGTACTTATTTACATCTAGTAGAATATCACGTAACGTTATAGCAGAATATAAACACCCTGTACTTTTTTTAAATCTAGTAGAATATCACATAACGTTATATCAGAATCAAAACACCCTGTACTTATTTACATCTAGTAGAATATCACATAACGTTATATCAGAATCTAAATACCCTATACTTATTTACATCAAGTAGAATATCACATAACGTTATAGCAGAATCTAAACACCCTGTACTTATTTACATCAAGTAGAATATCACGTAACGTTATAGCAGAATATAAGCACCATATACTTATTTAGTTCTAGTAGGTGATCACATAATATTATATCAGAATCTAAACACCCTGTTCTTATTTACATCTAGTAGAATATCACATAACGTTATAGCAGAATCTAAACACCCTGTACTTATTTACATCTGGTAAAAAATCACATAACGTTATAGCAGAATATAAACACTTTGTACTTGTTTACATCCAGTAGAATATCACATAACGTTATAGCAGAATCTAAACACCCTGTACTTATTTACATCTAGTAGAATATCACGTAACGTTATATCAGAATATAAACACCCTGTACTTATTTACATCCAGTAGAATATCACATAATGTTATATCAGAATCTAAACACCCTGTAGTTATTTACATCTAGCAGAATATCACATAACGTTATAGCAGAATATAAACACCCTGTACTTATTTACATTCAGTAGAGTATCACATAACGTTATAGCAGAATATAAACACCCTGTACTTATTTACATCTAGTAGAATATCACGTAACGTTATATCAGAATATAAACACCCTGTACTTATTTACATTCAGTAGAATATCACATAACGTTATAGCAGAATATAAACACCCTGTACTTATTTACATCTAGTAGAATATCACGTAACGTTATATCAGAATATAAACACCCTGTACTTATTTACATTCAGTATAATATCACATAACGTTATAGCAGAATCTAAACACCCTGTACTTATTTACATCAAGTAGAATATCACATAACGTTATATCAGAATCTAAACACCCTATACTTATTTACATCAAGTATAATATCACATAACGTTATAGCAGAATACAAACACCCTGTACTTATTTACATCAAGTAGAATATCACATAACGTTATAGCAGAATCTAAACACCCTGTACTTATTTACATTCAGTAGAATATCACATAACGTTATAGCAGAATCTAAACACCCTGTACTTATTTACATCAAGTAGAATATCACATAACGTTATAGCAGAATCTAAACACCCTATACTTATTTACATCAAGTAGAATATCACATAACGTTATAGCAGAATACAAACACCCTATACTTATTTAGTTCTAGTAGATGATCACATAATGTTATATCAGAATCTAAAGATCACCCTGTTTTTAATTACTTCCACTAGAAGTACTTTAGTTGTCACAATAATTCATGATAATTACATTCCATTCCTTATAATCCTGGGTTTTATTTTTAACTCTGCTTCTTTTAAAATAAAATTTACCCACTTACCATCCACTGCTATGGAAGTAATTTTAACCTTATGTACATAAACTAGTTACTAACATGAACTGAGGTCTGTTTTAGCTTATGTTATAAGAAAGGTCTGAACTCGCCACGAAGATAAACTTGTACCTGTCTTAGCTGTATTGTATTATGGCAGAGATTTGAACTGGCCATTAACATTAATTTATATCCGTTTACACGTAGGACAGCAAAAGTTCTGATCTAATGATTCAGATGGACTAGAGTTCTGTTATAAATTTGTTTTAGCAAATGATCTCAACTTCTCACTAACAGCACTGATTTCCAACCAGGCGGACTAGCACCCTGTTGTAGTTTTGTAATAGTTGAAGATCCTAAAACAGACCTTATCAGTAAGATTATCAACTGGGCACTGGATGCATTATTGATTACTTTTCAGTAAAATTTCCGAATTATATCCTTGTTTGGACAAGTGTTCTGTTTTAGTTACTTTTTAGAAAACTTTCTCAACAAATTTATCTGAAAGAATATTTTACTGCGATATTTTAAATAGACACTGACAATACTGTGATAACTGTTGTAGTTGTGTGATAGCAAAGGTTATGAACTAAGCACTGAGACAGACTTACTGAGAAGTAATAGTGTCCTGTGATAATTATGTGCCAGGAAACGATCTCAACAAGACTGTACTATCATGGTAAGGTTTCTCAACCAAAAGAAATAAAGTGTTATTGACGTATCCATTCCGATAGGTAAAACGAACGTTTTATGTTTTTGTAATGTTGTTATACTTTGATTTAACTCGTAATATATGGCGTCATGTCCAAGTGGTTAAGGCACTCGACTCCTAATCCGAGGCTGCGCGGGTTCAAACACCCATCGCACCAAACATACTGTCCTTTCAGCCGTTGGGGTGTTATAATCTGGCGATCAATCCCACAATTTGTTGGTAAACGATTAACAAAGGAGTTGGCGGTGGGTGGTGAAGTCTAGCTGCCGTCTGTTTATTCTTACACTACTAAATTATGGACGGCGAGCGCAGATAACCCTCGTATTGCTTTGAGCAAAATTCAGAATCAAAATGAAAAACCATTAATAAATAATACAGTAAATTATGTAATTATTTGTGCTATTTTTGTCACACGCTTGTTTTCATAACTTGTGCTTACTAATCCTTCAAATATTTTTATCACTTTATGAGTTCTAGATGTTTATTTTAAGACTTTATAGTTCGTATGTATATTTTATAAATGTTTTTACAGGTGTAGACATGTAAGTGTAAATGTATATATATATATGTAATAAGAATTTCTGATTGTTTACCGTATGATTTTAAACTGTTTTATAGACACTTGCTTCACAAAATCGACCATTTTTACTTTTAACGATTAATTGTTGAGTAAGAATTGCTTGAAAAGCGTATTGACCGGTAAATCTACAACAATATATTTTAATATACTCATATTTACATAATGAACACATTGTTTGTTTTTGGTCCTTCAACTTAACCTCATTCGTTTTTTTCTCTTCCTCATAACAGTGATTCTTAACTAGTTACTGAAAAGAACTAGTGTCATCTTGTAGCATTTCTTAATGTTCCAAATCTTCTAACATCGTATTAGAACACCACTATTAAAATATAAAAACTACTATAACGTTCATTATATAGTTAACATCTTCCCTTATGACACTTAGTTAAGGTAACATAACGTGTTAAAACAATATGGACATATTGATCCACCTCGGCTATTCCATGTTCTAAGTTAAATTAAAACCGTTAATTAATACATAGAAATTTAAATTCAACCCTTTTCATTCATATACATATCAAGCTTTTTTGTACTTATTTAATTTTACTGCCTCTATAACATTTGAACGCCACTCATTCCTTAAACTAACCATATTGTTAGAAAAATAAAATTGTCTGAGCTGAAGACGATTCCTATCCTGCCAAACTTTATACGAATCCCCAACCATTCTTCCTGTGAATAGGGAAATAAATGATAAATAAACATTTTAAATTCCCTTTACAATCTTAGTCACCTTAATAACATCCCTTTAACTATTGTTGTTTTCTTCATGAGTAAAAGAGTTTGAAAGATTTCAGTATCGTCTTGTATAACAGATCCTCCGTCCCAGGTACCAGTCTACATATCCTCCTTTGAACCATTTCAAACAAAAGAATATCTTTCCTGAATTAAAGAACCCAAGATTGAACAAAATAATCCAAATGTAGTGTAACCAGTAAACTATACAATCACATTATAACCTCTTTAAACTTGTATGCAATTTTTCTGTAGATACAACCTAAATCCTACTTTCCCTGTCATTAGTAACAGCACCCTGATCGTATAGCGTTAGAGAGCATCAAGATATCTTTCCTTCACAACACTGTCAAAGTTATTCCCATACAAATTATAATTCAAATCATGATAACCCCATTCATTATCTTACATTTATCTTAATTGAGACCCATCTACCATTTATTTGTCCAACTCACTAAATAATCTAAATCCTTTTATAAATCAGCACCATCTTGTTCACAACCAGCAACACCAAACACCTTGATATCATCAGCAAATTTAAGTAATTTATTTACATGGAGAATCTTCTAAAATAACGAAACTGTTTCTCTTGATACATAAATCACAGTAAAGGAACCTGGTAGGTGAGATAGTCTGTTTATCTCTCTCTTTATCACAACTTGGAAAATCTTCTAAGATAACGAACCTGTTTCTCTCTATACATATATCACAGTATGGGAACCTGGTGGGTTAGACACTCAGTTTATCTCTCTCTTTATCACAACATGGGGAATCTTCAGAGTTAATGAGCCTGTTTATCTTCCTCTATCACAACATGAGAAATCGTTTGAGCAAGATGGTCTATTTATCTCTCTATATCAAGCATGTAAAATCTTCTAAGTTAGACAGACTATTTATATTTCACTTTGTCACAGCTCATCACAATTCGATATGTGCTCTGAGTATATTATTCTGTTGATTATTATTTGTAACTAAGTTGCCGTCTTTCTGAGCAGCTACAATGAATGACTCTGATGTCTAATTGTTACATCATTAATACTGCAAGAAAAATCATCTTTTTTGTTATAATTAGAGAAGTTATGAAAGACGTAAGGAAAAAAATCTGAGTAGAAGCTTCTTATGTTAATGTTGAAGATCTGGAAAGAAAAATATTTTAAGCAGTTCTGATGTTAAAGGTGAAAAAATACGTTAAAGCAAAAGTTCCTGTCAAATTTAGTTTCTTTGTACAGTTCAAGAGTTTAATTGTAATGTGGTAAAATGCGTAAGAGTTTCATACAATCACATATGTCAGGAATCATTTGTTTAATATACAACGTTTCGCTGACGTGTTTCAATAGAAAATAAATAGAAGTACACAGCTATATAAATATTTAACTACTACGTTTAACGGTAATCAATTTAGTTTTGTGACAACATTATACACAAAATAATTCATTAGTAAAATAAACTTAGAGTCTTAGAACAATGTATTTTAAATACATGACACAATTACATCGTAATACAAATTTTGTTTGTCGTGCATAACAATTTTTTGTTAGTTATTCAAGGAACACCTAAACTCTTTAATAATAAATAGTTCAAAGCAGTTGATGACATGTTAGAAATAATGTATTAAACATATAATGATACCTTTGAAACATATGGAGTCTGGTTGCTTTGTAAAATTGTCATGTAGTGCTAATCTTTCTTTTGTGTGACTGAAGTCAGCTAATAATATTTGTTAGTGAAATCAACTTATGATACATGTTATACAAACTCAAGATATGAAGTTATTAAAGAAACACAGGAAAACAGCCTGACACAGCATGAAAATTAACAATTTATATTCCATTTGGTCTTTAATAATGCGTAACAAACATTAATCATTTTGTTCCACGATGATATTAAGACTACCATGAATTGCCTGGTACATTTCTTTTTATGTCACTCAGTTTACTATAAGAGACAAACAAGAGAATTTCGTGAAGTTTTAAGATGTGGGTGATATATTTATACTACTCTCTTACAGCTATAAAATACTGTAACATACGTACAGAAGTAGCGATAGACACATTCGGTCTTTATTACCCAATGGTGTGTTGTACCACGGCGTAGCATTGGAATTATAACTCTATTTTATAAAACAGGGTAATACACTGGATTTTTTTATTGTCCAGAATTATATTGTACAATGACATACTGTTGTAATTACAACTGTATTTTTATAAAACAAATTAATACTCTCTTTTGCAGTAGTGGGCTGAACCACTATTGTAATTATTACCGTATTTTATAAAACAAGAACATAAAATTTCCAATTAAATGTATTTTAAAAGTATCTAACATCCCAAAGTGTTCTCTATATCTTTCAAATATCCTCTCTCTATGATATACATATTTAAATATAATATAATGAAGAACTTTTGAGGTAGCTCAAATAAAGGTATCATGAACCTTGTGTCACATGCAGACTTAAACCCTAACGGCTGCAAAATGAACTAAAACTGATTATCAAGAAACAGTATTTATAAAAACCTGAACAATTTCATCCATGAAACATCGTCCAGAATTGTAGATTATCTACTTAATAACTAAAACAAAACGTTACGAAACGTCACATTCCAATATAAAAGTAATTATGGAATAATTCTCAAATTATTATAGATTGTTTCTTTGTTTGTTTTGGAATTTCGCGCAAAGCCACTCGAGGGCTATCTGCGCTAGCCGTCCCTAATTTAACAGTATAAGACATAGTAAACACTAATAAAGGTGGTGAAACCGTAATTATCGAAAAAGAATAATAAAAGAACTTACTAAAGAAGACATAAAATATTCAATGAAATTCAAAGAACTATAAAATCTTAACGAATGTTACCAAAGACAATTCAATAATCCAGTTTTAAAGCTCAAAGACAACAACGACATTACAGAAGAAATGTACAACAACTAAAGAGTAACCAATGTACTTATCCCTTGTTTGTTTGGTTCACGAAAGATTCGCAGGAACCCAAGTGACATCTGTCTCATTTTTTTTCCGCTTCTGCCAACTGTAACCATGATCTTGCATGATTCCAAATTTTCTGATCAAACCATTACATGACTGTATTCTTGCATTTGACTATGAGATGGTAAGGGTAGTTTTGGTTGTTAATTTAAGGCAGACCACAGACGTGTTTGTGTTTCACGAAGACATCGATACAAAGGAACCTGCTGGTCCTTGTCACCTTCTCCACCCACAGTTGATAAAAAGTTAACTATTGAAACCTATCGTTTATTTTAAGCAACAACTTTTCATATTTTTATGAAGGATCAGTCGCCATTTTAAAGGTTTACTTATTTCGAGCTGATTTTTATAGATGCATTATAGTTACAACCTTCAATAAAACAAAAAACAATGTAACATATTTTAGGCAGTGTATAGTTCCTTCTCACTTTCAAACTGATATAAAACGAACAAACTTTCAGTAGTAAATTAACTACCATCTTCATGTAACTGGCTTCGTTAAAAGTTCTAATCCAAGCGTGTTAAGGCGTTCGACTCGTAATCCGAGAGTCGCGGTTTCGAATCCCGGTCGCACCATACATGCTCGCCCTCCATGCCGTGGGGGCGTTATTATGTCACGGTCAATCCCACTATTCGTTGGTAAAAGAGTAGCCAAAGAGTTGGTGGTGGGTGGTGATGACTAGCTGCCTTCCCTCTTGTCTTACACTGATAAAATAAGGACGGCTAGCACAGATAGCCCTCGAGAAGCTTTGTGCGAAAATGAAAAACAAGTAAACAAAAAAACAATCGTGTTTCCATTAAGTGGCCGTTAGAGATGCAATCAGTGGTGTAGAGAAAATTCACTTGTAGAGAAATATTTTTTCCAAAACGGCTCGTTTGGGTTGAGAAAATATTTTACATAGAAGAGCGAACAACGTTTCGACCTTCTTCGGTCATCGTCAGGTTCACAAAGAAAGAGGTAACTGACCGGTAGCTGACCACATGTTTGGAAGGGGTTGTGTAACTGAGTGTCGGAATGAAGAGAGCGGTGTTAGATGTTTCAATATATAATTTATCTATTTTATTATATTAATATAGGTATAAAGCGTTCCTTTATATTGGTTTATTTTGGGTTTAAGTTGTTGTACAAGTAAGGCTTCTCTAATTTTGCGTTTCTTTGTGTTTGTTTCTTTATTTTGTATTTGAGTGTTTTCTATGGTTATGTTGTGTTTATTTGACTTGCAGTGTTTGAAAACGTGTGAAGGTGACTTTTTATGTTCTTTGAATCTGGTTTCCATTTTTCTACTTGTTTCTCCAATATAGAAGTCGTGGCAGTTATCACATTGTATTTTATAAATAATGTTGGTGTGGTGTTTGTCAGTGTAGTTTTTACATAGTATAGACCTCAGTTTTGTGACTGGTTTTTGAATAAATTTGGTATTAAATGGAATA
The DNA here is from genome assembly GCF_004210375.1 of Tachypleus tridentatus. Taxonomy (NCBI): domain Eukaryota; kingdom Metazoa; phylum Arthropoda; class Merostomata; order Xiphosura; family Limulidae; genus Tachypleus; species Tachypleus tridentatus. The sequence continues at coordinate 157,005,822 of NC_134832.1, read as the reverse complement.
TCATATTTTGTTACTAGTTTTTGCCAAATGTTGGTTATTTGTCTGCTGATGTCAGGAATATATGGTATGCAGCAGTATATGGTTTCGTGATTTTTTGATTCGTGAGATGTATTAACTTTTGTTGGTTGATTTTGCTTTCTGTCTAGGTGTGTGCGTATAATGTTTTCTACGGTTTGTGAAGGAAACTTATTGATGTTGATGAAGTATTGTTTTATTTTGTCTAATTCATCGTTAATTTTATTTGGTGAGCATAGTTTTATGGCTGTGTTTATTTGGTTTCTTAGTATGTTGAGTTTTTGTTTTGTTTCATGTGCTGAGTCCCAAGGAATGTATAGTCCAGTATGGTGATTTTTCAGTGGAATTCTGTTTTGAATTGTGTGTGGGTTCTTGTAATTTTGAGGTTAAGAAATGATATTTGATTGCTTTCTTCCTGTTCACATGTGAAGTTAATGTTGGGATGTATAGAGTTAATGTGATTGAAAAATGCTCTACATTCCGACACTCAGTTACACAACCCCTTCCAAACATGTGGTCAGATCCGGTCAGTTACCTCTTCCTTTGTGAACCTGACGATGACCAAAGAAGGTCGAAACGTTGTTCGCTCTTTTATGTAAAATATTTTCTCAACCCAAACGAGCCGTTTTTGCATATATGGAGATGCAATCAATTTCTGAACTTGACAGAGTAAGCGCCATCTATTGATAGTTAATCTGGTATGATGATTCCACAATAAAATGTCGTTAAGTTTAACTTCATACTTTTTCTTCCTATCTCTTTGCGAGTTGATATATGGTTGAAATTCTATACAGTTCAATCTTATCGCATTTAGTTTACTTACAACTTTCACTGTATTTTTGTCGTTAATTTAACTTTGTATTATTCTTTCTGAAACATTACTTAGATACAATATTTTTTTTTATGTTCATCTGGCCATTTCTTTATTATAAGTTATTTATTCAAAATTTATATGTGGAAATTCAACACGTATTCCTTCATATAAAAATATATTTCAAACAAAGAAATATTTGACAACAAACAGTTGCTAATCCATATTTTGAGTTATTAATTATTGAAAATCGAACGTTATTTTTAATAAGAGCGTAATTCTTCTTTGTCAGTTTTACAAACTGAACCTATTTAGTATATTAAAGTCCCCCCGTAAAACAGCAGTATGCCTACGAACTTACACTGCTATTAACCAGATTTTGATACTCGTGGTGGTCTGTTTGAGTATTTTTGTTCTTAATAACAAAGAAATAAACAAATCATACTTTGAAAGTTAGTGTATTGAAACAATGTGTATTGATGTATTATATATCTAAGATACAAATAAACTATGAATTGGATCATTGTATACACTGTGTTTTTCCTAATGAGGCTGGTTTCTTTAATATATATTGCAAACACATCTTAACCAGTTCTTCATAAACAGTCACATTGTTCAAAATCATGTTTTGCTTAACATTTATTTAAATAGCCGACAGATGACACTAGAAAACAGGAAATAAAGCCAGTTTGTAACAATCTGTCAGATCATTACCATCATGCAAGTCATTTCTTCTTAAATTTATAGCTCCTTTTATATCCAAAATTATGAAATGAAACCAAAGTAACAGATGGGAAGTTGGAATGTTTGTTTGGTGTTCAAGGACTTTATTGAATAATAACATTTTCCAGAGTAGCGACTATAATGAGAAGAAATGAAGGACTAGCAAGGTAATCTCTCCCTCGTTATCTGTCTCTGTTAACCTGAAGATCTAAACTCGAAATGTTGTTCTCTACTTTATTTTAATAAAAGTTTTAATACCCATACCGACCGTTTTTAAAATACATTTTTACTTCAAGTGGGTTTCTCGTCATCATGGATCATTAAATGTCTTTTCTTGCAGGAGTGACAGCTGTGAATTCACTCAGGATGTTCCAAAATAGATAGATGTATTTTATATTGGCATATGTAGACGTATTTCAGAGAGATATAAACGTTTGATGGTTCAACGATGTATTCACTTTTGCTTACCTCATACATGACAAGTTTATCAAAGTTTAACATACAGTGGTGTCGTTCAGCACTGATGTTAAATTTTTAACTGTAAATGCTTCTTTTAACCTTGTTGTCCATTCATCTGTCAACGAGTCTATTATTTTAAATTTACAATCTGATACCATATTTGGCGATACTTATATCTAGACTACAGGTAGTTTAGAGATATTGCAATGATAATATTATGTTATTTTTGAACTGTAGATCTCAACAATATACAAAATTATGAGTTTTTTAGTTTAATGTTTGTGTCTTATAACTCACAGGTCTTATTTTAATATCGATGGGAACTCACACATAACTTGTAAGATATAACAAATAAATGTTTCCTTTCTCTGTTTCTCGTGCCAGTCTGATACCAAGAGAATGTTTGTACTTTATTCATATCTGTCTGTTAAAAAGTCGTTGTTTTACATTTTTTATCTATTGACGTCCACTTTCTTCATTAATTCTGTCTCAGTTCAAACGCGAACTGTGTGACGTAATATTAGAGTTATGTGGCTTGACCAATGTCGTGATATTAAATACTGCTTAGTGTAGACATTATTATTTAGTTTATTTCGCAAGTTAATATTCTATGTTTTTTAGGTTTTCTATTATAAGAGAGTAAAACTAACAGCAGGAAAGGTGGTTCTGGTGAGTCAGGATAGCAGATCTCACTATCAGATTATTCAAGTGCTACATGGGATATTCTGTGCTGAAGTTTGTTGGACATAAAGATTAGTACTGAAAAGTATCCCTGTAAGATGAAAATATGATCTACCTTGAAGATATTCCAACTCCAATGACCAACCAGCCAGTAAAATCTGACTTGGGGTTTGCAGAATTCCATAAGAATGTCATAAAAACAGGCCAATTGGATAGGCTAACAATTGTAATTTCGTCTATTTCTGTCAGTCCACATTTTATTTATGATAACTGAGGAATGCAGTGTCCGGTAAAGCGCAAAACCACTAAATCGAGGTAGTTACAGTTAAAGTAAAAATACGTTTCTGAGACTAAGATTCACACTGGTCAGCACTTTTAATATACTTTCAAAATATCATCTGTTTATAATGAATATTAGATTTTTTGACTAAGCTAATAAATTCTAAATTGTTTTTGTATAAATCAGCAAATTGTTCTTTAAAGATACTTTTTAAAATATCACTAATTTAACTATTTTTTTACTGTGTTATTTGATGTTAAGAATAATGACAGTGAGATAATTACAAACAGTTTAGGTAAGAAACATTTGGGGGAACTCATCATTATAATGGTCATGATTTTATTTAAAAGATCTAGTTGGCGATGCCTGAACTCACTTCCGCTCAGGGAGAACACACTGTCTAACACAGGGGTGTGCAACATTTTTCGTCGGTGGGCCATATAACCAACTTCATCAATCAAGCGGGGCCACTTAAAAAAACAAGCTTATTCGTGTACATGCACAATAAATTAAAAAAAATTCTCAAAATGCAAGCAATAATATTATATAATTTTGCATGAGTGATCATTTTAGTGCGACACTTGAAATTTAGAGTCCTTGCAGAGCTTGTCAAAATCAGCTTTGACAGAAGTGGTTGCCACTCTTAACTGACTGGTCAAATGTTCATCAGTCAGCTGACTTCTACATTTGGTTTTGATGAGCTTCATTTTGGAGAAAAATTGCTCACAGCAGTAGGTGCTACCAAAAAGGGAGGCAATTCTTTGTGCATGACGGGACAAATTGGGAAACTTTTCACGTACACAGAGTTTGTAAAAGTCTAGCAAACTGTTTTCAGAGAATTTCCTTTTAGTGTCCATGTCAGCCTGCAGTTCAATGAGTTCCATTTGGCAATCATCAGGACTGTCTTCCACTGCCAAATCAAAAGGTTGAGCGAACAATTTCAATCTAATTTCAGTTTGTCTGAAATCTGGAAATCTGTTTGCAAACTCATCACGCAGCTTTTGTACACTGGTTCCATATTTGGTGCAATCCAGATTAGGAAATTCCAGTTTCCTGGTTGCAAGACATGTAAAATGGGTCAATATGGCTCTTCTCAACTGAACCTGGAAAAGTTCCAATTTCTTCTCAAAAGCACAAATATGCTCAAACAACTTATTCACAAGTTGACTTTTCCCTTGTAGTTTTAAGTTTAAATCAGACAGATGCTGTGTAATGTCTGTGAGGAATGCTAAGTCATTCAGCCAGTTCTCATTGCTCAAGAAGTCCACAGTCTGACGTTTGCTCTCCATGAAGAACTTAATCTCCTCTCGCAGATTCCAGAATCTCTTCAAAGTAGCAGCTCTACTAAGCCAACGTACAGCAGAGAAGTACAAAACATCTGAATACTCACTGTCCAGCTCATCTAAAAAAGTTTTAAATTGTCGATGATTTAATCCTCGTGTTCGAATATAATTTACGCATTGGACGACATTTTTCATGACTTCTGCAAAATCCAGAACTTTGGTGCACAAGCTCTCTTGGTGAATAATGCAATGGCTTACAACTACGTCTTGTGCTCCAATTGCAGTTAGAAATTTCTTGGTGAATCCATTTGTCCTACCTGTCATGGAAGGAGCACCATCTGTTGTAACACCACATAATTTATAAGGATTCAGTTCAAACTTTTCTACAACCTTAAGCACTTGTTCACAAATATCCTGTCCTGTGGTTGTGGAGGAAAGGCTTGCCATATCTAAAAACTCTTCGAAAACATCAAAGCCTGCAGTAACAGCTCTGATGAAAATGACAAGTTGGGATGTGTCATTGATATCAGTGCTTTCATCCAAAGCCAGACTGAAAGCTTCACACGAATTCAATCTCTTTCAAAGTTTCTTTGATGTCCTCTGAAAGATCTTTTGTCCTGCGTGAGACAGTAAAGCGGGAAAGGCTAGTTTGCTCCACCAAATATTTTTTCTCTGGACATGCATATTCTGTGAATATTGTTAAACAATTTTTAATAAATTATCCATCACTGAAATGCTTTCCCTTTTCTGCCATACATTCACAAAGCTTAAACTCAGTTTTGTCACCAGTTCTGAATTTTTCTTGAAAGTGGTAAAAACACCTTGTTGCTTTTCAATGGATGTTTTAAATGTTCAATTTTGTCCTTTCGTGCCTGACCAACAATTTCATCAAACTGGGAGGAGTGCTTAGTTGCGTAATGTCGCTTAATATTGTACTCTTTCATGACTGCAATTGTAGTTTGACAGACGAGGCAGACAACACCTTGATTATGTGGGACAACAAGATATTTTGTGCACCATTCACTGTTGAATAACCTTCCCTCATCATCAATTTTTCGTTTCTTAACTGCTGACATTTTACTAGCCCTGAAATCAAAACAAAATTATTCTCACGAAAATAGCAAAGTAGAAAAAAACATAGAATTTATTTACACATGGAACCTCTTATGGACAGAAACACATGTTTCTAAATTGGCATCCCGATCATAGCCTTCCGGTACTTAAATTAATTGAGAATAGCAAAATACAGTGTGACCTCGCCTATTCGCGGTTCGCCATTCGCGGCCCCGCATATTCGCGGGTTATGCGCGAACTGCGTTTTGTAGGTCACAGAGACTGAAAGGGCTTTTCGAGGAGATTTCTGTTGTATTTACTCAATCAAGCCGTTTTTATCAATTGTCGTCTTCACCAAACAAGATTGGACTGCTATTGGCTGACTGCCTCAGCTTCCCCAACAACGCAAACGGCAAAGCACAGCCCGGTAACGCACGGTACAATTTAGTGAAATACATAACAGTATGCAATATTGCTACATTATTACTGCATCAATGAGTATAAGTATCATTAGTGTTTGAGAAGCATTTCATATAGTATATAATCGCATACATATACGTTTTAAAACTGCGTCCAATATTCGCGGTTTTCGCTATTCGCGGAGGGTAAAGAACGTAACCCCGCGAATAACGAGGTCACACTGTACATAGAATCAGATGCATCTGAAAGCAAAAATTTTAATAAATTCAGTAAAGTCACAACAATATGCTAAATAATAATCAATTTACCTTCAATCTCTTGTAGTAACTGTAAAAGGTAATAAAATTTTCACCAATAATGAATGACGGACAGCAGAGGTTAGGGAAAATTGTCGCCAGTGGGCGAAGCCGAGGTTCAGGACATGACGTTGAGTCGTAGACAATAGTGCTAGTGCACGTCACCTATTCATGCCCTAAGGAGGCCGACCAATCGAATTCGGCCTGCTCCTCTCTAACAAAGATAATTTTAGAAGTTTGTCGAGTCGAAGCCTGGGAATCCCGTAGGATCTATGCTTTTAAAAATATTCCATTTGCGTTGGATTACAGATCAGGCCACATGGTTAGATTACAACAACTAGGGCCACACTAAATGGCTTGGCGGGCCGGGTTGTGGCCCGCGGGCCGCCTGTTGCACACCCCTGGTCTAACACTTGTGTACATTCATACGCGCTTGTATACAGTGCGATAACCACAAGGTGACTATTACATTTTAAGAATTAGAAGTTCCCCATTTAAGCCATAAAATGACTTGGGCAGATGAACTGGCCAGTTATGTAGATGAACTGAGGACAGTTTTTGTGTGTAGTGAAAGACACTTTAAATTTTCATATTGTAGAGGGGCTTTGTCATGATATGAAAGACTGTTAAGAGCAGGTATTAATTTTAGTTAATTTAAGAATTCGTATTTTATGATTATTTAGTCGTTTCTTTATTATAACAGAGTTAAAAGCAGGCAATCATTAGAAGTAGTCTTTGTAATTCACTGATATTGTGAATATAACGAGGACACGATTTAGTTATAAAAGATATAGAATATGAGAAAAGGAGGAAAAAGCAAAAAACAAATACCAGAATAGTCACAGCTAAGAAAATGTTCAACGTGAAGTTAACCTTCATTAGAAGTGATAGGCCTAACATTTAATATGTCAGAGTAAGACTAACAATAGAAAAAGAAAGGATAATAATAATAATGTATTCAGTAAAACAGAGTTTTAATGTAATTTATCCAGATTGAGTGCACTTTTTAAATTCATTTAACTGGTCTAAGTGCAATTTTTAAGGTAATTTAATCAGCTTGAGTACTCTTTAAGGTAATTTAACTGGTCTTTCCTTTTCTCTAATTTATTGAACATCCCTCCAAGAAATAATAAATGTAATATAGACTTAATTTTTATATCTCCCATTGTTATTTCCCTACAAACCCTCAACTAGATAATCAAACCAACCTATCACATTCCATCTTTCACAAAAGCCAATATTTCTCTTTAATATTTCATACATTATTACTTTACACAACATTGTCTGTTTTGTCATTTGAAATTACATTGTAGAGCTTAGCTGAATTTCTTCAAGGATATTGTTACACAGTTAGAAAGCCAGAAAATTATGACAGTGTTTTCTGTGTGTTATTATTTGCATTATTTATTGTAATAGTACCATTAATATATAAAAAGGTAAGCTTAAGTTTTCTGACAAATACAATAAAAAATGCAGAAAAGACAAAGGTGTGTGCTTTATTCCATTTTTTAATGTTTATTTATTTATTTATTATTATAACAGTAAGTAAAATGTAAAAATAGAAACTTATGAGATAAAAAATAAAATAGATTCTTCTTAACAGAGTATGCTTGTGAGTAGCACATGGATTATATAATTTAAAACGTTAATGTTCATTGTATATTTGTTCAGTGATTTACAACTTGTGTGGTATAATTATTAGTTACACAACATTCAATGCACAATAAACAAATAAACAGTTCTAGTACCTTGTTACAACTTTATATCATTCTAGAAAGACAAAGGGTAATTTATATTTATTTCGTAATTTTATATGGTGGTAACAAGGTAAGTTTAAATCCACCAACCCCAGTATATGTTATGGTGGATAAAATAAGAAAAACATCACAAAGTGTTTCTGAAAAGAAAAAAATGTCACATATATTTAGAAACATTTAGTGATTATGCAAATAAAGTTTCAAAAGTTTTAGATAAAGAAAAATATTTTAATTTTGACATCAAAATCACTTTACATTTGCACCATTCACCCACGATCTTAATCCTTATATTTATGGACAAAGTTTTAGTGAAAATCCTCAACTAAAAATTGTAATTGTTTTTATTTACAAAATACTTGTAACGTTTAATGTGTAAAAAGTTTCGTGAAACCACATTAGGTACTATCATTGTGCATATACATTCATAGTTACATTGTGGTTACAAGCTCATGTTAAATACACAAAATCAGTTGTGTATTTGTTAATTTCAGTGTCTGCTTTATACCTTCTGTATCATTATTCTTCTGTAAACATGTAAAATATGGCAGTGTACTTTGAATATAAGAGATATTGTTGTAGTATTTCTACTTCTAATAAAACATAAACAACATATTTAAAATTTCTCTTATTCTACAGAGAAATTTTGAAAGAGATGAATGGGAGGAGTGGTTGTATCATGCCTTAAGGTGTTTATCTTTGTACTTTTAACTGTTTTATTTTTCTTATGAATTTCAATTGAGATTTCTTATTTTTTACAGAATGTTTTTTTATTGATATACAGCTATCATCAGAATTACCATACTTTTCTGAATATTTAAAATACATTGTTCTCACAATTAAAGGAAGAGACCCAATAAAAATCCATTGTATTTATTGATGACCACTAGATGGCAGCTGTCTTGTTCCAGGTAACTAGAAAAAAAATTATACCAAATACTTTGTGAGCTTCTTTGTAAATTAAATCTGTAAAGAAATGTTTTGTACAAATATAATGTTCAAGAGACACAAAAAGTGGTGGCAAAAGAAAATTATAAACTAATTCTGAGGGGAGTTTTAATGTAGTTGTTTTATTAAGTAAAACTTTTAATTCACTGTTTAATAATATTTCATCCATGCAAGAATGTGTCTGTGTATAAATATTTAATACATGATTACACATTAAAACAAAATAAAATGATAAACTTTAAAACAGCAGGTCTTAATGAACTAAAAGTTTGTATTTCTGTTAAATCTAAAAATTGTAGCTAATATGAACCTGTTTACATTAGGTAATCTGACTTTCTCTGTTAACACATTTATAGTTTTATATTTATTTCAAAAACAGAACTGTTATTGACAGTTTCAAAAATATGTATAATTTTACTAAATAAATTTGAAGGGTAACGTTTTGAAAGTGCTCGGGTTATAGGGTTTTTATCAGTTTATATAGCTTTGAGTTAAGCATTTAAATTACTGTTCTATATATTTATATATAGAAAATTATATATTTTATAAATTGATATATAGGAAATTACTATGCAGAAGAGTCTGATCAGAGGGTAAATGTATAAGACTCAAGAGATTATGTAAGAAGTCCTAGTGGTCAGGAAGCATCCAGTAAAGGAAAGTCATGTGCACTTGACCAAAGGATTTCTGAAAGAGTTAAAACCTCTTACAGAGAGAGAGAGAAGAAGGTAAAGCCTTCCTGACCTCCCATTCTACTGGGGGTAGTAAAGAACTTCTCCAACTTTATGAGAAACCCAACTCAAGCAGCTTCTTGAAGAAGTTTGTTTGTTTGCCTTGAAGTTAAGCAAAAAGCTACACAATAGTCTACTTGTACTTTGCCCACCACAGTTATAAAAAAAAAAACAGTTTTTAGTGTTGTAAGTCTGTAGACATGCTGCTGTGCCACTGGTGGACTCTTGAAGAAATAAGTGAATGTGGGTTGCTGACTTGGCCCAAAAAAGTTAGTAGTAGCAGCCAGTTGACTGTGTAATTGTGAGTCTGAAGGCTAAGTAAGTGAAAATGACATGCAAAAGATCATACTTCTTGGCAAAACAAGAACTGAGCTAAAGAAAGACCAAATGGCAGTGTCCAGAACTGGAAGACAGTACCATTGTGGATGAACCAAAGAAAAGGATGTCACAATGGAGCAATTGAGATGTGAAGATAGGTGGCCAACAAACTGAACTTGGTCATTCAAAGTTCTGAGGAAGAAACTCACTAAAATGAGAGGAAGAACTCCATGGTGAAGTGAAGTATCTCAAGAAAGGTGTACAGTCAAAACAGATCTACAATGAGTTTCCAATATTCCATATTTTTTGGATAAAAGAAATAAATGAGAGTAAAATTGCTGTTGAGTTGTCATAGAGAATCTTGAACAAACTCAACAAAACAAATGGAAGAGATACAATCCTGAGGAGGAGGGAAAGAGATCTGGGAAGTCATGAAGGGTTGCCAAAAAGACACATAAGTAAACATACTAAGAGATAGTATTTAATACTAACAAGTGAACATAACATAAAAACTTTTAGTAATTACAAAGTAAATAAAATAGTAAACCTAGAAATCAATGAAATTTGAATGTAAAACATAAAACAAAACATAAGGTGCAAAATCAACAAAAGAAAGCCGGAGATAAAAAAACCCTTCAGTAAGAAATACAGAAGTCCATCCAAATAACCTATAACTCAAAGTACATAAAATCACACCAATTTCAAAACCATGAGAGTAAAAGGCACCCAGTTAATAATAACAGTTTTCACTTAACTCTGTTCCCAAATTAGATGTGACTTGTAGTAAAAAATAATTGATCTTTAAATGTAAATTTAAACACAGGTAACCTAGATGGTGTAACAGGTTTACCATTATACATTTAATTTACTAACCTGTGTTTATTATAGTATAGTGTTTTTTATGCATGTGAAATTATTCATTGTTCACTGAGATATTCTTGTAGTACCAGTCATCAAGTCCTTTTTCACTTTACTTTTGTCAGTCATCTGTGTTGACAAATGCAGGGTGAGTCCTTTATATTGGGCTTTTATATTCAAGGATTCCAGCTCAGTCATAAATGTCCGTTCTTTTCCCATGTCTTTATTATTATTGCATGCAATTTTCAGCTGTACTACACTGGTCTCAAGTGACTATTTAAGAGCTGGTCAGTCATCAAAAACACTTTGAAGTAGAGTTAAAACAGTACTTGAAGACTGATTTTATAAGCCTCCATGTTTCTTTTTGATGATTTCCATTAAAAATCTGAGTCACTGTCACACTACTGTACAAATCTGTGTTTTGTCATGCCTGGTCTATTACACTTCCATGAATTTTCCTTCCCAAACATCTCGGGGCATGTAAGACTGGGTGGAAAATATTGGTTGAACACACATCTTCCCTTATAATTTTGTCACCCTGGCATTTTAATCAGAGCTTGAAATTTACACTTTTCTCTGTCTTTATTATAATTATATGTTTTACAGGGGCTTTCTACAAGAATTACTTGAAATGTTTTCTCGTGACGGCTGGAATGGGTATTGAAACTTTAATTAAATTAAAGTACAGAACAGTGTTTCAACTGTCTTAGACAATCTTCAGGTTAACAAAGAGAGTTTGCAGCTATACTAAAAACATTGTTCTGTACTTTATTTCAATTAAAGTGTTAATACCTATACCATCTGTCTTGAGAATACATTTTTACTTCAAGTGGGTTTCTCATCATCATGAATTACTTGATGTGACTCTAGATTATCTGTAATAAGAAAGCCTAACGTTACTTAATCAATGCTTAAATAAGTTTAACAACAAATACCACATTCTGTCTGAATCACTTTACTATAGATAAAACTTTTCTTGACATGGAAATAATTCTAGCAGCAAACCTTGTCAACAAAACCACAGTGTTCTCAGGGATGCATTAAAATGGTGTCATATTTAACATATCTGGTTAGTAAAGCTTAGCAAATCAATATTTCATTATGTGTGTGACAGGTTCTTGTCCATAAATTGTGGTGACATATACGTGGATGTTAATTGTCATTTCTTATTTCCATGCAGATGGTCTGAATTTCAAAATGGATGCCCTGAACATTAACAGAAAATCTGTCATTAATGAATCAGTGTGCCATTTGGATAATTTTTTAGATATTGTTGCTAAGAATCTAGCCAGAAAAATATCAAACTTAGAATTTGTAACACCAGCAAGGAAATTATAAAATTTTGTTTGATATAAAAATGAGTTGTTTTCCAGTTAATGTTGCATTATAATTTTTCGAAATTTACAGTAAAGTAATTATGGATGTTTAATCAGTTTGGTTCTGCCTGAATATGAATTAGGTTATAGTGAACATTTATTCTGTGATATGGATTAGATAATGATTGGCTAAAATGTTTTCAGTTTTATTCTCAGATGAATTTTCTCATACTTTTAAAAAAGTTTCATAAATATTACAGCTTTGTTTACAGAACTTGTAGACAACTTGAACTCCTTTGTTTTCTGTTTTCAACCCTTATTGTGCTTAACCTTGTTCCACTGGTTTTCATTACAGAACTGGAATCATCCTTACAAGCATGTTCTTTTTCTTTAATTAATACAGTTTTTTGCAAAATGTAAAGCTGGTTAAGAGACACAAATAATTATTTCATAACTCTGAGAAACTCTGTAACTCTGAACATTTTAAATTAAATATTTCAAACCAATTTTTAAAGTTAAAGTTAACAATAACCATTTCTTTGTTTAGGATTAAGCACAATGGGTTATCTGTGCTCTGCCCACCATGGGTATCAAAATCCAGTTTTTAGCAGTGTGAGTTCACAGACATACTGCTGTGCCACTAGAGTGCAATAGCAATAGTAAATTGTATTTGAAATTGAATATGCACACTTTAGGCTTTCAAGATAATAAAATTATTCCAACTCACATTTACAATGTCTGCATATAGAGTAACTTATCAACTATAGCTTCAACTGGTGGTTCAAACAAAGGTATTGTCATTTCTTCTGGGTATCCAGTGTCTTTTGCCAAGCCACCTGTGACAGAAAAAGACTGCAGTGCTTGGTCTCTATTGTTCATTAACAGTATAGCAATAGATAAACCACATCGAGCATTTCTCCTAGTGTTAGAAATGGTTCTTATAATATAAACACCAAACCAAGCTATTATTTCCATCTGAAAAGATAATTACAGGAATTTTAAAAGCAAAACACTCGTCTCAACTTGAGACTTTCTTATGTAAATAAGTTTGTTTCAAAATGCATTTGAAAATGTTACAACAAAAAATAATTACCATAGTTTGGTGACAATGGGAAAAGCATATGTTCTGAATAAAAGGAAGGATATTCTGTTGTCAGATGGCACACACTGAAGCTGACCTTCACATACATACAGTTATATACAATATTTAATTGTTCACCTATAATATCAGCTTATAATAAGGTTAACAGAATTTTTGGAAGCAACTGGTGCATTATAATAGTTATAAAAGATAGCAGTGTTATTTTCAAACGTTTTTAGTTTAATTTGTATAACTTTGATGCACTTTGCATATGGTCCAGTATGTTAATTCACTGAGATGATATAAATTAGTTCATTTATTTGACTTTACTACTACATTCCTTATACACATGTGTAATTAAGTTATAAAATGCATCACAACACAAATGAATTAGTGGGGAATCTAACTTGTTTCATACTATATTATTCTGTATATATAAATGTATTGTTGCACTGTAAATATAAAATATATAAGCTTGGGAATTAATCAAAAGTACACAGTAATGCACATCCATACACAAATAGAAGTTATACGTGAGCAAACAAAGCCAATGTTTAAGTCCTACACAAGTACACTGACTGTAGTATCATTCTCACCATATCTCAGAAGCAAATAAATAATGAGGCTATTCAATTTCATATTATTTATTAGTGGAGACATTATTACATCCTGGGTAACCAGTGTAAGAAGTAAACGCTAACTTACATGGATAATTATTCATTCTGTACAGGTGCACTGGATACAGTATTTCACATTCACCACAGCCTATCACCATTTTTTAAGCTTCTTCATAGTTTTCAAATTATATAAAAAACACTGCAGAACAAACACTTATGTGTTTTTAACTGACATACAAGAACTGATGTTATGATAAAGGTATATGAGTAACTAAATCTAAAACATATTTCCATATAAAAGTATAAAACTTACCTGATTATGTACCTATACTTTTTATATTACCACACAAGTTTTAGTTTTGTAACAAGTCTAACGTGGTGAAATATTTGCTTACCATCCCAATATAATTTTTTTCATAATGTGTATATATACTCTTCAAAACAAGAAATGCAAAAGGGATATTTTTGTTATTTTAAAGAGAAATATATGTAATAACGTTACAAGCTCAGAGTATGTGATGTTACACGTGTTAAGACACTGATTGTCAGACCAAAATGACAATAAAAGTTGTGCACTTTGAAAATGGAGGAAAACATCGGATTTTTCGCCATAACGCATGCGTGTACAATAAATTTGTTTGAGAGATATGCATGTTCTGCAAGTGCAACATGTGCAAAATCCCTATAAAGTGCCGGGTTCTCGGTTTTCATAGCTCAGTGTTAAGCCACTGACACGCAATACAGTTACGCCAAGACTGACTGAAGCACAAAGTAACAACGCCACTGGTCGCTTGGAAGCAGGCGAATGTCAATCAGATGTTGCCAGAGCTGTGAATGTCCATTCAAGCACCATCACAAGGCTATGGAATCGTCACCAACAACATGGATCAACTCGTGACCGTCCACGATCAGGCAGACCTCCTGTGACCACGTCCGCACAAGATCGCTACATCCGGTTACGTCACCTTCGGGATAGGACCACCACTGCGACGTCTACTGCCTCAACCATACCAGGGCTGCGTAGGATTTCCGATCAGACCGTACGCAACCGTCTACGAGATTCTTAGGCCCCATGTGCAACCCATCATGGTGAACGTCAGCGACGTTTTTCAACATGACAACGCCCGTGCTCACACAGCCCAACTCACCACTGTCTTCTTGAGACACCACAACTTCAACGTTCTTCCCTGGCCCTCCAGATCACCAGATTTAAACCCCATCGAACATCTTTGGGACGAGTTGGACCGACGTCTGCGACAACCTCAACCGCAGACTCTACTTCAGCTTGCAGCAGCTTTGCAGGCTGAGTGGACAGCCATTCCACAGGATGTGATTCGTCATCTCATCGTTTCCATGGGCAGGAGATGTCAAGCAGTTATTGATGCTCACGGGGGGCATACTCATTATTGACATTGAGTAACGTTAAACTTCAACTAGTGAGCGTGGACTTCGCCTTTGCAGACTTTGTATGTTCAGCAGTGAATGTGCAAAGTTTCACACATGTCATACAGAACTACCCGGAATAAACTTGTCAACAATTTGTCTCATATTTTGCTTTTTGCGTTTCTTTTTTTGAAGAGTATATAATTCTCCCTTTTTTTTATCAATTTTTTTGTCTGGTTATCAATGCCACCTAAAAGGACCAATTACTGCTTGATGTATATAGTTTTCTGTAGTGTATCTGTGCTAACAGAATGGTGTCACTTGTTTATCATTGTCAAACTCAGGGCTATCCTTTACTGAGATTTTCTTCAAACCTTCCAGCAGATGTGCTGAGTATCATTTTTTTTAACAGTTTTGATTATTAGTGATAGTTAACTGTGTCACATAGTTCTTATTATTTCACGATGTAGGTGTTCTCTTCTACAACATTTCTTTATATATTTGTGCCACACCCAGAAACTTCTAAGATTATGTAAATTTGTCATAGTTTCTTTCTTAATTGCTAAAGCAATTGCATAAAAACATTTAATATATCCAGTTGCTTCATGAAGTATTTCACAACACTACCTGGTCCATAAATTAATGTGTTGTGGGAGGACTCCACAGTTAAAAGAAGTGTGTATATTGACCTGTGCTAAACTCCTTTAGTATGTAAACTGAATCAGTTGAAATTCTACAAGTTTTCAAATAATTAGTGCTTCTTTATCAATGTTAAAATTTGTCACCAACAATGAATTAGGCCTCAACATCGTTCTTTGCTTTTCCTACTGAAATTACATTTTTGGTGAAGAAATGAAAAACTTGTTTACCAGGTTAAAAACGTATTTATTTATTTAACTTATTTATAGATTACCAGCTGGTCTGCCTGATAATAATTTATTGTAATGATATGCTATTTCAAGCTCTTGAAGTATTTTCAGCTATTAATGATGAGTAAACTAATTTATATTAAAACTTACATTTCATAATAATATAAGTTCTACTTTATTTATTTGTTTCTGTTTTGATATCCAACTTGTCGATGTTCCCATTCAGTGTTCAGATTCAGTCAAATATCATGTAATTCTTACTTCAAAATATCTTACCTTGAAGGCTCAGATGACAGCTATCAACAAAAAACTTATATGGTCTTTTTGCGTTTTCTTTGTCATTGGAATCAGAAACTTACTTAAAATACCTGCAAATCATTATTCCAGATATTTGTTCCTTCTGAACAAAATTAATAACTTCTCACAGAAAGTAGTGATCTGTCTCAAGACTCAAAAGTAGTGAAAAAATGATTGACTAACCACTGCAGACAGTGGTCTCTCTTCAGTCTTGTCACTGTTAAACAGAATACTTCACTTACCACTCCAGATAGTAATCTGCCTCTATAACTATTCCAACTTAACAGAGCAGGTAGTGATTGATCTCAAGACTTCATTCTAATGAACAAAGTAGTTGGCATACCAGTACTGAGTTTTCTGTGGATTTGTTTCCAGTGAAGAAATTATTTAATTTGTCATTACAAATAGTAACCAGTATCTAAAATTATTTCTTCTTAGCAAATCAGTTGATTGACTGTAGCAGATAGTGATTTCTCTCCAGACTTATTCCTTCTTAACAAAACACTTGATTTACTGTAGCAGATAGTGATTTCTCTCCAGACTTATTCCTTCGTAACAAAACACTTGATTTTTTATTGGAACTAATGACCATTCTAGAAACTGTTCCTTCTAAACAAAATAGTTGTATTTCCACTTGAAGTGATGATCTATCTCCAGACTTGTTATTTATCTTTTTCCAGTTCCATTACTTCTGAACAAAATAGTTGACTTACCACTGCAGGTAGGGATTTGTCTCCAGACTTTTTCCTTCTGAAGAAACAAAAAAAAAGTTGACCTAACACTGCAGGTAATGATCTCTCTATAGACTCATTACTTCTATCTCCACCACTATTACTTTTGAACAAAATAGTTGAATTTCCACTTCAAGTAATGATCTATCTCCAACCACGATGCTTCTCCACAAATAGTTTACTTTCCATTCCAGATAGTCATCTGTCTCCAGGCTCATTCCTTCTCAGCAAAACTAGTGACTTACCACTGTAAGTAATGATCTATCTCCAGCTTTGTAGGTAATACACAAAGTGACTGACTTTCTACCCCAATTAATGGTCTCTCTTGTGACTCATTGCTACTGAACAAAATAGTTGACTTACCACTTAAAATAATGATCTGTATCTAGGTTCATTCCTAGTGAACAAAATTGTTAACTTATCACTACAGGTAGTAATATCTCTCTTCACTAGTTTCTACTGAACAAAATATTCCACTTTACATGGAGTAAGTGATCTATCTACAGTATTGTTGGTAATGAATAACACAATTAATTTACCACTACAAGTAGTGATCTGTCTCTAGGTTTGTACCTACTGAACAAAACAGTACGTATGGATGATTTTAATTTCAGTTATTTTGATTGGAAAATGCTAAAGTCAAAATATGGGAGAGTAAGGACTGTTTATGGTGCCTTTCTTTACCAGTTAGTCAAGAAACACACTAGAAACTGCTAGTTTAGATTTATTGTTAACTTTAACTGTAGAAATAATCAAGAGGGTTCAAATTTTGGATACTATCTGGGAGTAAGTGATCATTCCTTTATTAGGTTTTATGTTTTCCTGCATATGCAGATAAGGAATAATAATATTCTGTTTACAAATTGCAAACAAGAACATTTTGAAGGGATACAACAATGATTGTCTGTTGTGAATTGGACAGTTGATCAGATGTGGAATATTTTTAAAGACAAATTTTTATCAATCCAAGGAAAACAGTTGTATAATATATCAAATAAAACACACAAGTATAGTGTGTTGTAATTTATATTTACAGTTTTGTAATATTTTAAGTAAAATACACAACAATTACAGTGTGGTTATTTATATTTATACTTCTGTAATGTTTAAAATTAACCACCCAACAATTATAGTGTGGTTATTTGTATTTACAGTTCTTTAATGTTTCAAATAAATTACACAAAAAAATCCAGCATAGTTATTTGGATTTATAGTTCTGTAATGTTTCAAATAAAATGCACAATAGTACAGTTTGGTTCTTTATATCTACAGTTCTGTATTATTTTAAATAAAACACACAACAAGAACAATTTATTTTACAGTTCTTTAATGTTTCAAATAAAGCACAAAAAGTATAGTATTGTTATTCATATTTACAGTTCTGTAATGTTTCAAATAAAACACAAAAAAGAACAGTATTGTTATTTTTATTTTCTTTGTCAGTTTCTATGTTGGTCTTCAATTTCACTGTCCCTTTTATCACTTTTGGTGTTTACTTGTTTCACACTGTTGATCTTCACTTTCACTGACTGTTACAACACTAATGGTCTTTGGTATCAGTCTCTTTTTACACTGTTGGTCTTCTCTTTCACTTTCTATAATAAAGGTCCTCAGCTACACTCGCTGTTTACACACTGTTGGTCTTCACTTTCACTTGCTGTTTCAACAGTGTAGTCTTAATTTTCAGTCAGTTTCAACAGTGCTGAACTTCAATTTCACTCAACATTTTAACACTATTGGTTTTCAGTTTCACTGTCTGTTTGAATGGCATTGGTCTCTAATTTGATTGTCTGCCTCAACAGCATTTGTCTTTACTTTTACTCTACATTTTAACACTACTGGTCTTGACTTACACTGACTGTTTTCACAGTGTTGGTCTTCACGTTCACTGGCTGTTTCAAAATTGTTGATCTTCAATTTAACTGCCTGTGTCAACACTAATGGTCTTCAATTTCACTCTGTTTCAACAATGTAGTCTCAACTTTCAGTTTGTTTCAACAGTCTTGATCTTCAACCTCCCTCTACATTTTAACACTACTGGTTTTCATTTTCAGTGATTGTTTCAATAGTGTTGGTCTTCAATTTTATGGTCTGTTTCAAAAGTGTTCGCCTTCACTTTCACTGAAAGTTGCAACAGTGTAGGTTTTCAATTTCACCGTCAGTTTCAGTAGTGTTGGTTTTCAGTTTCAGTCTCTGTTTTTGTACAGAGTTGGTCTTTAATTTGACTGTTTGTTTCAACAGTGTATGTCTTCAATTTTACTGTTTGTTTCAACAGTGTGTTTTCACTTTTACTCTCTTTTAACAGAACTGGTGTTCACTTTCAATGACTGTTTCAATAGAGTACATTATCAATTTCATGTTCTGTTTCAGCAGTGTTGGTCTTCTATTTAACTGAATCTTTCAACAGAGTGGGTCTTCAATTTCACTGACTTTATCAACATTATTGGTCTTCGGTTTCACTAATGGTTTCCACATTGTTGGTGTTCAATATCACTGTGTTTCAGCAGTGTTGATCTTCACTTTCAGTGCCTGTTTTTGTACTGTCGGTCTTCAATTTCATGATCTGTCTCAACAGTATTGGTCATCACTTTTACATAATATTTCAACAGTGTAGGTTTCAATTTCACTCTCTGCTTCACTGGTGTTTATCTTCACATTCACGGACTGTTCCATAGTGCTGAACTTCATTTTAATTGACTGTTTTCACACTGTCTTCAATTTCACTGATTATTTCAACACTTGGTATTCAGTTTCACTGTCTGTTTTCAAACTTTTGGTGTTCACTATAGCTTCTGTTACAACACTGTTGGTCTTCACTTTAACTGGCTTTTTCAACATTCTTGATCTTCAATTTCACTGTCCGTTTCAACACTGTTATTCTTCTGTTTCACTGTTGTATCAACACTAATGGTCTTCAATTTCACTGACTGTTTCAACAGTGTAGTCTAAATCTTCGGTCTGTTTCAATAGTGTTGATCTTCACTTTTACTCTACATTTTAACACTACTGGTTTTCAATTTCAACGACTGTTTCAATAGTGTTGGTCTTCAATTTTAATGTATGTGTTAACACTTGGTGTTCAGTTTCACTGTCTGTTTTCACACTTTGGTCTTCACTTTAGTTTCTGTTTGAACTCTGTTGGTCTAGAATTCAACTGACTGTATTCACACTGTTGGTCTTCACTTTCACTGTGTGCTCCAACACTGTTAATTTTCAATTTCACCATCTGTTTCAACATTATTGGCCTTCAGTTTCACTCTATGTTCAATAATTGTTATTCAGTTTCACAGAATGCTTTAACACTATTGGTCTTCACTTTCACTGACTCTTCCAACATGTAAGTCTTCAACTTCACTCTCTGTTTCAGTACTATTTGTCTTCAGTTTCACTGTTTTGTTTTCACACTGTTGATCTTCAAGTCCACTTCCATTTCAACACTACTGGTCTTGACTTCCACTGACTGTTTTCACACCTTTGGTCTTCACTTTCACTGACTGTTTCAACACTGTTGTTCTTCAACTTCACTGTCTGTTTCAACATTATTGGTCTTCAGTTTCATTATATATTCAATTTCAATGACTGTTTTAAAACTATTTGTTTGCAGTATCAATGACTGTTTCAACAGTGTTAGTCTTCAACTTCAACGTCTGTTTAAACACTGTTGCTCTTTAGTTTCACTGTTTTCACACTGTTGATCTTCACTTTCACTGACTGTTTCAACAGTAACGGTTCTTAGTATCAATCTCTTGTCACATTGTTGGTCTTCTCTTTCACTTCTATTTCAATACTACTAATCCTCAGTTTCAGTCATTGTTTTCACACTGTTGGTCTTCACTTTCATTGACTGTTTCAATAGAGAACGTCATCACTTTCACGGTCTGTTTCAGCACTGTTGGTCTTAACTTCCACTTCTGTTTCAACGCTATTGGTTTTCACTTCCACTGTCTGTTTTTACACTTTTGGTCATCACTTTCAATACTATTGGGCTTCACTTTCACGGACTATTTCAACAGTGTTCATCTTCAAGTTTAACTGACTGTTTTCATATTGTTGGTTTTCACTTTCACTTCTGTTTGAACACTATTGTTCTTCAGTTTAAGTTACTGTTTCAACACTGTTGGTCTTCAATTTCACTTACTCTTTCGACACTCTTGGTCTTCAATTTCACTGACTGTTTTATCACTGTTTTATTATGCTGCTGAGACTTCTCGTTGCTGAAAACTCATATTTGTTGTGTTCTAGTAAGACTTCTTGTTTCTTATAACTCATGTTTCTCGTTCTCTAGTGGGACTTCTGGTTACTAAAAACTCATATTTGTTGTGTTCTAGTGAGACTTCTTGTTTCTTATAACTCATGTTTCTCGTTCTCTAGTGGGACTTCTGGTTACTAAAAACTCATATTTGTTGTGTTCTAGTGAGACTTCTTGTTTCTTATAACTCATGTTTCTCGTTCTCTAGTGGGACTTCTGGTTACTAAAAACTCATATTTGTAGTGTTCTGGTGAGACAAAATGTAAGAAGGTATAGAGTGAAGGGTCAGGAACAGACAGGATAACTGTGTGCTGAGCAGCTGAACTGAACTCAATTGGTCAGCTTTCCAAACATTCCACAAATATTCCAAAGTCTCTAAATTCAGACAATAAAAGTAAGAATAACTATAAGTTAGAATAAAAATATAAGTAAAGTTAGTGTGTTAAAGAGATTTTGGTTTTCTATGTTTGATGTTTGTATAGAAAGTGTTCTACTAAGAGCCACTCACTCATAACATACCGTTATATCACAGTGCCAAATCTGAATCACAGTGTTTTTAATTCATAACAAGTGAGTGTAGAATATCCTGTTTGTTGTCAACATTATTGATACCTGTTATTTAAATAGTTAATGATGAACTTTGACTTCATCCACAGATTTTCAAATTCAGTGTGAGAAGTAACTGTCATAAAGACAGACGAATGGATGGACAGACACCACTGTTCATGATATTTATAAAATAAGTAGTAGATCATGTTCTCTGTCCAATTACATTCAAATGTTGTCTACATTTACTTTCAAAGCCGGGCTTCATTGGTTGTTGTGTAGATCCATTCTGTAATATCATACAAGAGTAAAATAAAAAGATTGTAGTAAGTAAACCACGAAGAAAATTGTACAAAAACGAGACATGAGTAATTAGTACGGGAAGAAATGAAAATTAGTTAACAAATACAATCATAGGATTTGAAATTAGGAGTTAAAAACATAATAGGTAGATTGTCTACTGGAGAAACTCATGAAAGTTTACATGTTAACAAACATGAAAGTCTGGAATAATTTGAATTCATCTTTGTGACATGCACTGAATGAATGTTATAAAACTAAAGAGTAAAGTATTTCTGAGTAAAACTGTTAGTACACATTTAGAATTATGTTTCACTTAAAGTTTAAAATTTGATACGTGGGTTGTGCACCCAACATCTGAAATGTGCTCCTAAATCGGGGTATGATAAAGAAAAAGCAGTTAGAAAGATAGATTAAAAAACAAAAACACAGAATAATACGGTTATAGGTTATTACTTTTTATAACTCACAAATTATGTTATAGTTCCAGATTAGTTTTAACACCATATTACGCATGGAATTTTTCCTGACTAACAAAATCCGAATTTATCTTTATTCATGACTTGTCCATATTTCACGAGTGAAGACGGAAAAGCATGTTGTATTAAAAAAAAATCGAACGCCATCTGGTAGTACGAGTTAATAAAACATTAGATTGTTCATGAAAATAGTCAGAAAAGTTGAGTAACTCATGGTTTTCGTTTATAAAGCAAAATAGCGAAGAAACAGAACACGAACGTTGAAATATAAGTATCCTTTGTAGGGATAACACTGATCTAGATATAGTACTTAAAGAAACCATTCACATCAAACAACTTTAACTTACACCGAATATCATGTAGTCTTCATTAAAACAGCACATTTTAAAATATGTTCAGAATTTTTTATTGTCAGTAATTTACTTTCTATGTATTTTAGTTTTGTTTAAATTATTGTTTTTTCAGCAGTGTATTTTATTTATTTAGTTAGAAATTATTTTTATTTTGCTTTGAATACTGAAGATGGAATCTGTAAAATATTGAAAACTTTATCTTTGTCCCTTTCTGTTATATCAAAATATTTCTTCATCTTCAATACAGCCCCAACACTTTCCCCTGCTGTATTTGCCGTAAAAATAATCTTTTTTTTTATCTTAGTAAATAGTCCCTTTTTTCAAATTTTTCAGTATGACGCTATCTAAAACAGCCCAACATTTGCTAACCCTAATTACTAATTAGTTATTAATTACTCTCACAGGTTGCACAGTAAAGTGAATGTTACTAGTTGTTTTACTTTTGTTTCTTATTTCAATAATTTAATTCAGATTTATAGAATGATCTTATGTGAATATGCAATTAAAATATATATACAAAGCTTTATACCAACAAATTGCACTGGTCGAAATACGTGGAAATGTGAGGTGGATAATTTTTTGCTATAAAATTTTGCTCTTTCTTCTCCAAGTTCGGCTTTTATTTTAACGTCTGGTCTCCAAAGTTACTATACGCAAATGTTGAGTAATATTGTGGTTAAACTTTATTGTTGTCCTTGTTCACAGTTTGTATTGGTTTCGAGTGTAACGATACTCTTGAATCAATTGTTGTTTTAAAATAAGTAAGCAAAATAGAAGGAAAATGGCATAAAAATAAAACTGATAAGTGAGGGGTAGCAGTGGGAAAACTCAGAAGATGTTAAAAGTTGAGTGATGAAAACGAAAATTTATCCTTTAAATCTAGCAAACAAATTGTACCTAGATTATAAATAAAGGGTTTGATCAGGTGTATGACAATTTGTCAGTGTAAATCTCAGAGCAACAAGTTTTAAATGTGACAAGTTGTTGTTTTTTTGTCGTCTGTAGATTTATTCTGTACATACGACTTTCACATTTTATATATACATTTATATATATTATATTAAATATAAAAATGGAGAAAACCACAAATGTTTTATGATTAGATTAAAGTACATAAATAGATGCTTTTGATAAACAAACATTTAAAGTTGAAAGGTATACACAGTTTACTAACAGTGATAAAAACAAACTGTAAGATTGTATGATACTCGTGGTTTTTCAAACTATGCTTCATGGAGCCCTTGAAATCAACGTATTTCTCAATTACTTCCCATGTTTTAAGAAATATAACTAAACTATAAAGAGTAATGAATAAATAGTGATATGCATGTGTATATTATACAGTAACGTACAGTAACCGAAGTAGTATAGTTTTGTAGGCCAATCAATACATGGCTCATATATCCAATTTTTAACCTCCATCAAAACCTTTGAGGAAATACCTGGTCCAAGAGCCTTATAGTTTTTAAAACTTCCAAATTTTTTCTTAACCAGCTCAGAATTAATGCAGTCACTTTATTTGATCTCATTTCTATCTATTAATTGTTCAAGATGTGGAATACTGTTTAAATTTTCTTTAGTAAAAATTGAAGAAAAAGCAAAATTTAATAACTTAGCCATCTCATAATCATTGGATACAAGTCTTCTTTTATCATCCTTTAAGGGTCCTACACCTCCCATTCTAACACTTTCTGTAATCTTTTAATAAACACCACATTCAGCTCTCTTCCAAACTTTTATTTTTTTGAGAAAAAACAATTTGAGGGATTTCAGGCACCATTCTGATAACCCTTTTCAACATTTTAATATATTTCGTAAGGTAAGGAGCCCAAGAGTGAACACAATATTCCAAAAGTCACCTAACCAGTCTGACCTGTACAATGAAATTATAAACTCTTTAGACTTGTATTCAATATTTTAGTAGATACAACCTCAATTCCTGTTTGCTCTACCACTAGCAACAAAACATTACTTGACTAGTTTTAGAGACTAACTGACTATTACACCAAGATGATTTTCTTTCATCACACTGTTAAGGTTATTCCTATTCAAATTATAATAACTCGCATGCATTATCTTGCACTAATTATAATTAAAACCCATTTTCCATTAATGTTGTAGAGGCAGTAAATTTTGAGTAAACTAGATATGTATGATTAGGGCTGCGTTATTTTTTTTTAAAGCTGTTTAGTTTAGAGGATATAACAGCCGAAATTTACTAATAAATCTCATGCTGACCCAGAATATTAAAAGTGTAATGAAAATAAATAAGTGTAGCAAGTACAAATTTTAGGAAGTTATAAATGAATAAATCACAGACACAAGTATGTTTCTAGAATTATCATAAGATTGAACCAAAATGTCTGTAAAAAAAGTTTTTTTTTTCTTTTTTGTAATATTATGGCTTTATTTTAGTAACTCCCTCCATTTTTAATTTTGTCCTTCAGTTTAACTTTAGGACAGCATCGCACTATACATAAAAAGTGTGATAAAAACGAACAAATGAAATAAATTCAAAATATTAAATTAGAAATGAATAAAACAAACAAAGATGCTTTTGACTTTTACTGAATATAAAAGTACAGTTATTCTAATTTTATCATTGTAATTTTAATTTTAAGGATTTGCATGTTTTTTTCATTTTACTTCAATATTCCATCTTAACATTTTTTTATTTTCTTACTTTAACTCATGAACACTGCATTGCATTATACTCTACTTAAAGTTCAATGAAAACAAACAAATATAATGATCATGTTAGCTTATCTTTTGAACAATTCCTGGCAATACTAAGATTAGTCCAATGACAACAAAGTTAATAAAATAAATGAAGTGAGAAATAAATAAATTAAAAAAGAATCATTTCTCTTGATTGAACATAATGTCAAGGCTTAATATATGTTAATTAACTAATTACACTGCCTTAGTTAGTATACTCCCCCTAGTGGTACAGCACCATATCTGCAGTGTTAGTACTAAAACTGGGTTTCAATACCCGTGATGAACAGAGCACATTTAGCCCATTGTATAGCTTTGTGCTGGACTACAAACATACAGGTAATACAGTTTTTTTTTTTTCCTTTATTACTGAACGTTTAAAAAAAGTGATTTCTAGGATTAAATTTTGGATATTTCATGACAATAAGGTAGACATAAAATGCGATAAAAACCAACAAAGGTGATAAATGCAAAATAAATAGCACTAGTACTAATGTTTATGCAGAACATGTCAGTGACAATACCACTAATAATTATGTAGGATATGTTAACAATAATATTGATAACATTTAGACTGATGTTCATGTAGGACATATTAATAACAATACTACTGGTAATATTGGAACTGATGTTCATCTAGGACATATTAATAACAATACTACTGGTAATATTGGGACTGATGTTTATGTAGGACATATTAATAACAATACTACTGGTAATATTGGGACTGATGTTCATGTAGGACATATTAATAACAATACTACTGGTAATATTGGGACTGATGTTCATGTAGAACATATTAACAACAATACTACTGGTAATATTGGGACTGATGTTTATGTAGGACATATTAATAACAATATTACTGGTAATATTGGGACTGATGTTAATGTAGGACATATTAATAACAATACTACTGGTAATAATGGGACTGATGTTCATGTAGGACATATTAATAACAATACTACTGGTAATATTGGGACTGATGTTCATGTAGGACATATTAACAATAATAATACTGGTAATATTGGGACTGATGTTCGTGTAGGACATATTAATAACAATACTACTGGTAATATTGGGACTGATGTTCGTGTAGGACATATTAATAACAATACTACTGGTAATATTGGGACTGATGTTCATGTAGGACATATTAATAACAATACAACTGATAACATTAGGACTGATGTTCATGTAGGACATATTAATAACAATACTACTGGTAATATTGAGACTGATGTTCATGTAGGACATATTAATAACAATACAACTGATAACATTAGGACTGATGTTCATGTAGGACATATTAATAACAATACTACTGGTAATATTGGGACTGATGTTCATGTAGGACCTTAGTAACAATACAACTGATAACATTAGGACTGATGTTTATGTAGGACATGTTAACAGTATTACTAATAACGTTGAGACTGATGTTTATGTAGGATATTTTAACAACAGCACTACTGGTAATATTGGGACTGATGTTTGTGTGAGATATATTTGTAACAATACTGCTGATAACAAGGACTGGTATTTATGTTAGAAATGTTATTAACAACATTGTTAATAAAACTAGTTTTTGTATCGTTCTAACAAATTATACATAACATCAGCCTGTTTAGGCTATTTGTTCTTTTTACACAATAAATGTTGTTTGAATGTTCGTTTGACAATTTGTAATTATTCATTTTCTTTAGTCGTGGCAAGTGAGAGTGAGTATGTGGAATGCTTTAAGTGGGAAATAACATCGATAACGTTAAAAGTAAGATATGTGGTAGAGAGAGGTCTTTTATCTCATAAAAAATTAGTAGAAATTAATAATATTAATATTATTAATAATATTAGTAAGGATTCAAGAATGAAAATATGTCTTTTAAATGTTTAGCAGCGGAAACAGTGGTGAACGTGAATGTTTATTAACCAAAGCACTTAGCACGTTCTAGTTTCAACTATACGAACACACTGGTTTGCTTTTTCTCATAAGCAATAACATGTAGCCTTACGAGTGTAATGAATGCCAGTTTACAAATTTTCTGTTAATGAAACATTTTATTGCGAAATTTTTTTTTTCTTTTTATGTAACTGTTAGATAGTACCGTAAACAAAAAGCTACTGGCTTAATATTATTGTATTTTGAAATTGCTAGACGTTTCTTGCTATTCTTTTCGGCCTGGCATGGCCAAGCGCGTAAGGCGTGCGACTCGTAATCCAAGGGTCGCAGGTTCGCGCCCGCGTCGCGCTAAACATGCTCGCCCTCCCAACCGTGGGGGCGTATAATGTGACGGTCAATCCCACTATTCGTTGGTAAAAGAGTAGCCCAAGAGTTGGCGGTGGGTGGTGATGACTAGCTGCCTTCCCTCTAGTCTTACACTGCTAAATTAGGGACGGCTAGCACAGATAGCCCTCGAGTAGCTTTGTGCGAAATTCCCAAAAAAAACAAAAAAAACTATTCTTTTCCGTCACAGCTTTCCTATATAATGACATGAAAAAGATGTATTAATTCACTAGATGGCAATACATGTAAATACCATAAAACACCTTCACAACAGCAGTAAAATGTGTAACCACAAAGATTTAATTTTTTCAATAAGACATCTAAAATATTTCTTGCAAAAAACGCTAGATTATTTTATGTCTCATAATTGTATTTACGCCTTCATAAAGTTTCATCTAAACTACAATAATTAAACACACAGCTTGTGTGAGAACAAAATTCACGGGTAGTATTATATCACTTGACATTTCTTTTGTCTAAACCAACTATTTCGGTGATTCGCTAAAGCACTTGATTTTCAAAGTCATTCATCACCAAAAAAAGTTATTCATCACATTTATGTCAAAACGGTGTAATGTGTGCTTTAACTCTGTGTTCAGATAATGTCCCTAAAAGGCTGGGTAATTTTCTTGCCGGATGCGTTAGTTATATCATTGTTCTAACATTTGTACTTCAGTAAATGATTGATTTAAGTTTGCAACTTCTTCGTTGATGTTGTGTGTTAAAAGATATTTTTGTAATTTTCGCTTTGTTCTTCTTTGTATGTTTCCCTCTGGTATAGCGGTAAGTCTACGAATTTACAGCGCTAAAATCAGAGGTTCAATTCCCCTCGGTGGTCTTGGCAGATAGTTCAATGTGGCTTCATTATAAGAAAAACACAAACTCTTCTATGAATTTTATAAATGCATCCTTGATGGGATTCATGGGTTTGTTTTGTTTTTGAATTTTGCACAAAGCTACTCGAGGGCTATCTGTGCCAGCCGTCCCTGATTTAACAGTGTAAGACTACAGGGAAGGCAGCTAGTCATCACCACCCACCGCCAACTCTTGGCCTACTCTTTTACCAATGAATAGTGGGAATTACCGTCACATTATAACGCCCCCATGGCTGAAAGGGCGAGCATGTTTGGCGCGACGGGGATGCGAAACGGCGACCCTCACATTACGAGTCGCACACCTTAACACGCTTGGCCATGCCGGGCCAGGGTTCATGGGATGTTAACATATAAAAACTCTGTTGTGTATTTATTTTCATTGTCAACTGTGAGTTGTGTTTTTGTGTAAATAATTTATGTACTGAATGAATTTTTTTCGTGCTCATTTTAACAGTTTAAACTGCCACACTGCAGGCTTAGATATGAAAGTGGCTACAGCGTGTTTTTCTATTTCTTTGGTGTGCGCTACAGGTAAATGTGTGTATAAATATTACATGAGGACGAGAGTAACCCGCACTTATTGAAGCCCCTATCAGGGCAATGTCCGTGTATTATCCACATATACATTTCGTGCAAATATATTACTTTTCTTGAAAGTTCCATAATATTTTGCACTTTCATTAGATAGGCTTACCTGGAAAACATTTACATTAATACTCTTTAATATTTATTAGTTAAGTGCTAAACTATTGTGTGGTCTAGTATCCTGGTGGTCTTTTTTAACATTATATATATATACTGGGGAAATGTGTTTGGAACTATCCTAATCATGTATGCAGCACCTGCCCAGTCCACACACCAATTTATATTTTCTCCAATTTTTGTCGAAATAATTTATTGTGCCATGTAGGAGACTATCTACTATTGTTTCTATGTTTGAGTATTTGTGCATGAATTCAGAAGTAGTTTAAGGGACTTCATATGCTGTTGTCAGTAATGTGTTTTGTATTGTTTGTAGTTTGTTTCGTACTAGTTGTTGTTTTTTGTTGTATTTATCCATGCTGTGGTTGCACAGTCAATTACAGGTCGGATGTATGTTTTATATATTTTTAATATATTGTCTACTGTTACTCCACTGTTATTGCCAATTAGACTCCTAGCATAGTTCGTTCTTCGCCAGATTTTAGTTTTAATATTATTTAGGTGATTTATCCGTGTTAATTTTGAATCAATTGTTAGTCCTAGAAATTTTGCGCATGTAGCAGTCTGAAAGAGAGTTCCATTGAAATAAATCTCAAGTTGTTCTTTTTTGTATTTGGTTAATTTTGTGTAAACCACTAGTTGGGTTTTAGTTATGTTTATTTTAATTCTATATTTTTGACAACATTCACTTATTCTGTTCACTTGGGATTGTATATTTGCAGCTGCTATTGTTGATGTGTGTGCACTTTTCCAAACTGCAGTGAACTGTGATGAGTATCCATGATTTGAATCTTTCAGAAGCATATTGTTCACATTCATGATGAAAAGGATAGGGCTAACCACCCCTCCCTGAGGGACGCCTGCCTCTGGAGTAAATAGCTCTAAAGTTCCCTCAACATTTACTCTACATTTTCCGTTTTCCAAAAAAGTTTGAGAGCCAGCGTATAATTCCTCACGGTAGTCCCATTTCATACATACGGAACCGACGACCATTATGCCATACAGTGTCGAAAGCTTTCTCAATATCGAGAAAGCATGCAATAGTGCATTCTCTTTTATTAAAACTGTCTACTATGGATTCAGTTAGTCTGATTAAATGATCTGTTGTTTGTCTAAATTTTCTGAAACCATTTGTTTGGTTTCTGTTTGGTTTATTGGCTAGATTTTCTTCTTTATGGGATAGTAATACATTTGCATACTTCCAAGAAATTGAGATATATTCAGAACTTAATGGTAAGCTAGAAATTGCTGTTAAATGTTCAAATAATTTCGGAGTGCCGTTTTAAAGGGGGATGACTCGTATACCATCTTCTTTTGGAGTTTTGTTTTTGTCTTTTTTATTGCTTCTATAAGTTCTTGTAAAGGAATTGTTTTTGTTAACATCGTATTTGGGGCGTTGATGTTTCTGTCGTTTATGTTGACTAGAAAGAGTGTTTCCAATAATTCTATGTTGTTTATTATGTAGTTGTTTACTTTGTTGTAAAAGTATGTATTAGTGTCTGGGTCATTATGTGTTTGAACGTGTTTTGTAAGTGTTGTTTGGAGGCTTCTGCTTTCTCTTCGTTTGTGTGCGCTGTGGTGTAATAATATTCCAGTGTTGGGGCATCTTCTTATTGTACAATCTCCGTTTGTACGTCTTTTATTGTGTGACCAGCATTGTTTGGGATCTGTTTTATTATTTAGTTGGAAACAGAAAATGGCCCATTTTTCTTGTTTTAATAGTTTAACTTCTGTTCGAATTTTATTTATTATTGTGCTTATTTGTGTTTTTATGTCTCTTGTTTCCTTACATTTTCTTCTTACTTTGGTTGTGAATTGTTGTAGTGGTATTCGTTGTTTGGCCGCTTTTTGATGACACTCCGTGATTATTTGACAGTATTTACCGATTTCCGATTTGTTTTCCAATATTTTAACAATTTTTATGGGCAGTAGATTGTCTGTCATTTTTTGACATTCTTAGCAATTTGCTTTTTTATAATTAAAATTTTCTATATTTCTTATTTTTATAGGGGGTGAGATTGAAGACACACCAGCTCAGTACAAAATACAATGTGATAACTGCCACGACTTCTATATTGGAGAAACAAGTAGAAAAATGGAAACCAGATTCAAAGAACATAAAAAGTCACCTTCACACGTTTTCGAACACTGCAAGTCAAATAAACATAACATAACCATAGAAAACACTCAAATACAAAATAAAGAAACAAACATAAACAAACGCAAAATTAAAAAAAGCCTTACTTATACAACAACTTAAACCCAAAATAAACCAATATAAAGGAACGCCTTTATACCTATATTGATATAATAAAATAAATAAATTATATATTCAAACATCTAATACCGCCCTCTACATTCCGACACTCAGTTACACAACCCCTTTCAAACATGTGGTCAGCTTCCGGTCAGTTACCTCTTTCTTTGTGAACCTGACGATGACCGAAGAAGGTCGAAACGTTGTTCGCTCTTTTATGTAAAATATTTTCTCAACCCAAACGAACCGTTTTTGCATATAAATTTGTAGCTTTGCCTCTGAGATTTGTGTTTACTATTTAGGTCTTCTATTACAATAGCATTTTGGTTATGGGAAAGATGTTGTTCAGTAAATTTAAATCTATTTCTTTCGTTGGTGAACAATATATTCCAGTTATGGTTACATTTGTTTGATTATTTAGCAGTACATCTGTTGTTATGTATTCATTATTACTGTTCATTTAGACTTCTGTTACTGAAAGATTTGACTTGGAAAGCAGGATTATACCTTTGTTTCTGTCCAGATTATTATTTCGGTCTTTTTTGGGTATTCGCGTATGTTAAGTTTGCTATTTTTATACAGTAGAGTTATCAGTTGTAGAATATTGGACATGATGTGTTTTTTTAGTAAGTGTACAATACAATTTATTGTTTGATTCGTTTTCGAATATTCTGTCATGAAATCAGTGATGATGTTTTTAATTATGTCTGCAACCATATGCGTCTTTTAGTTTGTGTTTGTCTTCAATGTAGTGTCTTTATTTGCTTGTGTTATTGGTGTGAGTGTATGTGTGCTGTATTGTTATTGTGGTACACTATTTATATTTATTGTTGTTTTTTGTTCGCTGGTTTTGGTTGATGTTATTGTGTGGTTTTGTTCTTAAGTGTTTGTGCATATGTCATTATCTAGTGTGGGTGGTGGTAGAAGTGTGTTTTTAATTTGTACATTTGTGTCTGTTGTTTCATTATCCTTCGTTGTTGTGGTTTTTATTTTTAAAAAATCCGTTTTTTTAATTTGCTTGTATTTTTCACAGCCCT
The DNA here is from genome assembly GCF_004210375.1 of Tachypleus tridentatus. Taxonomy (NCBI): domain Eukaryota; kingdom Metazoa; phylum Arthropoda; class Merostomata; order Xiphosura; family Limulidae; genus Tachypleus; species Tachypleus tridentatus. Next base: position 156,973,098 of record NC_134832.1, on the reverse strand, counting down.
TAAAATTTGCTGTGTGTTCTTCTCCACGATTACAGAACTTTGGTTTTTCTTTTGTGTGTGTGTGCATTATGTTATATGGTGTTCTTCCCCACATCCACTGCACCTCGGTGTTGCCTGACATGCTGCAGTTTGATCAGGTACTCCTGTTTTATGTTGATTTTGTGAATTAATTTCTGAGTAAGTTACATGACAAGGAATTTAAGGAAATATACTCTTTAAAAAAAGAAACGCAAAAGGCAAAATATGAGACAAATTGTTAACAAGTTTATTCCGGGTAGTTCTGTATGACATGTGTGAAACTTTGCACATTCACTGCTGAGCATCCAAAGTCTGCAAATGCGAAGTCCACGCTCACTAGGTGAAGTTTAATGTCAATAACGAGTATGCCCCCCGTGAGCATGAATAACTGCTTGGCATCTCATGCCCATGGAAGCGATGAGATGACGAATCACATCCTGTAGAATGGCTGTCCACTCAGCCTGCAAAGCTGCTGCAAGCTGAAGTAGAGTCTGCGGTTGAGGTTGTCGCAGACGTCGGTCCAACTCGTCCCAAAGATGTTCGATGGGGTTTAAATCTGGTGATCTGGAGGGCCAGGGAAGAACGTTGAAGTTGTGGTGTCTCAAGAAGACAGTGGTGAGTCGGGCTGTGTGAGGAAAGGCGTTGACATGTTGAAAAACGTTGTTGACGTTCACCATGATGGGTTGCACATGGAGCCTATGAATCTCGTCGACGTATCGTTGAGCCGTAAGATTCCCTCGAATGTGCAAAAGGTCTGTTCTGGCATTGTAGGCGATGGCAGCCCACATCATGACGCTGTCACCACCATATCTGTCAACATCATGCACACAGTTTGCTGCAAAACGTTAACCTTGGCGACGGTAAACACGGGTCCTTCCATCCTGCCTACGAAGCATAAAACGTGATTCATCGCTGAACCAAACATGCCTACATCGTCGATGAGGCCATACCCGATGTGCCCGAGTCCACTGCAGCCGTGCTTAACGATGGTGCTGGGTGAGGATGACGCCTCTGACTGGACGTCGAGGTCGGATTCCTGCATCTTCTAGACGGTTGCTTACGGTCTGATCGGAAATCCTACGCAGCCCTGGTATGGTTGAGGCAGTAAACGTCGCAGTGGTGGTCCTATCCCGAAGGTGACGTAACCGGATGTAGCGATCTTGTGCGGACGTGGTCACAGGAGGTCTGCCTGATCGTGGACGGTCACGAGTTGATCCATGTTGTTGGTGACGATTCCATAGCCTTGTGATGGTGCTTGGGTGGACATTCACAGCTCTGGCAACATCTGATTGACATTCGCCTGCTTCCAAGCGACCAGTGGCGTTGTTACTTTGTGCTTCAGTCAATCTTGGCGTAACTGTATTGCGTGTCAGTGGCTTAACACTGAGCTATGAAAACCGAGAACCCGTCACTTTCATAGGGATTTTGCACATGTTGCATTTGCAGAACATGCATATCTCTCAAACAAATTTATTGGACACCCATGCGTTTTGGCGAAAAATCCGATGTTTTCCTCCCTTATTAAAGTGCAAAACTTTTATTGTCATTTTGGTCTGACAATCAGTGCCTTAACACGTGTAACATCACATACTCTGAGCTTGTAACGTTAATATATATATTACTCTTTAAAATAAAAAAAAATATCCGTTTTGCGTTTCTTGTTTTGAACAGTATAGCTTTAGGACCTCAAAGCTATTCACGTTACTGTCCAAACTATGTAAGTGTTGTAGGAGGTTTGAAGTGTTTGTCATTTGCTGAAGAAATAGCACCGAGTTTGTACAAACGTTTAACTCGTAGCTCTGTCATCCCTTTATGAATTTCACATTTAATTACAGCTTAAGATTCAGGAAGTCAAACCCTTTCAACTGGCATTAGACCACGTAATTTAATTCTGCCTAAAATAATTTAATTTGAAGATAGTCTGGTATAAATCCTGATGAATAAATGAAAGCGGATCGGGTGTACGCGCTCCCCAAGTTGGTATTATTGGATCACAAAAATATTAAGTATATTAACAATGGTTAATGCAACTCTGTGTACTTAGTTGGGTTTCTGAGTGCTGTAATAAAACCAGCAGATGTAAAACCAATATACATTTTGTATTCCCAAGACGACTGGTATGGGAAAAATAAAGTACAGAACAACGTTTCGACTTCCGTTGTTCATCCTAGTATGGATGTACACAGTACAGAACATACTGAGCACGCATATTCACTTTGGCTATTTTTAACCATTATAGATTACTTGTATAGTATCGTACACGTTCACAACCACATATTTCGCTCATCTATATTAATATTTCACTTTAATATTAAACCTCAATTTTAATTTTAACAAATGTCCTGAATTACAGAACATTAAAAAAATTATATAACCAAAAGAAGATATTTTAAGATTTTTTCGAAAAATAATAACCTGTTTCCTTACGCTGATATATATAGTATTAGCTTTTCAACCTTTTAGATGGTGTGCTAAAATATTTGCTCTGCTTTTAAATTACATTTTTAATATAACAAAATATTGCAAAACTATATTATCGAGTCATATATATAACACTGTTTTGTTAATATTATGTAGAATGTATGAATAATATGTAGATTTAGAAGTCAGAGTTCTTAACTTGTTTTAACATATTGTGGGCATGTCCAAATGGGTATTTAAAATAGGGGTAGTGACTTTCCCAGTGCGTGTGCGTCATAATAAATTAGAAACCGCGTTCAAGACTTTTACACTTTTTACACGTTTGTGTAAATATATATTTGTGTCGTATGAATAATATAAACATAAAAAGACGCTTTCAAACAGTTGGACGAAACGATATGTTAATATCACCAATAAAAATATACAGATATTTAAAATCATCTTTGTTTTTCTATTTTCCTGTACAATAAATGCTCTGAATATTGGTTCTAATTAAATGTAACATTATACTGTTACACTACCTATTCCCTCTTGCAGTAACAGCTAATACTTACAGTTGAATATTTATTTTTGTAAATATTAAGTAATATCTTTTCGATACACAACATATCTTAATTTAAAGCCCACATTAAGGTTGTTTAAATCCTTGACGCACAATCGTTTTTGGTTTTTTTTCACGTCCCTTGAATAGGGTTCAAGAAAATTTGAAATTGATTATAATTAATACATATTAAGTTAACTAGAGAATATGAACTAATTATTAAAAGTAAATCAGAATTGAAGTTAATTATAATTAATACATATTAAGTCAACTAGAGAATATGTACTAATTATTAAAAGTGAATCAGAATATGATACATTGAATTTCTAAGAATGGTTTATTAATATTAAATGATTACGAGAATTATTACAATTTATTTGTACAACATGGCAAGTAAGAATGAATTAGGTACATAAACAACGGGAGTACAGCATGGCCAGGTTGTTAAAGTACTCGACTCATAATCTGAGGGTAACGGGTTCGAATCTCCGTCACACGAAACATGCCCGCCCTTTCAGCCGTAGGGGCGTTATAAGTGACGGCCAATCCCACTATTCATTGGTAAAAGAGTAGCTTACGAGTTGGCGGTGGGTGGTGATGACTTGATGACCAGCTGCCTTTCCCCTTGTCTTACACTGCTAAATTAGGAACGGCTAGCGCAGATAGCCTTCGTGTAGCTTTGCGTGAAATTCAAAACAAACCAAACACTATTATTATTATTATAATAAAGGTAACCAAAAATGCAAAACTTAGAATTTTTAGGCGAGATTAAATTAGGTAACACTAATAAATATAATAATAATTATAAACATTTCCTACAAGGTTCACTCCCAAGGACTAACAGTAATAACTCACGCTTAGCACGAGCTTTGTTTCACTTAGTTAATGTAACATTCGCTTCAGGTTATCGCATATTTTTACACTTCTTATGGAGGGAAATTTTCAACTTACGATACAAAACAACAAAATGCGAATTTTGTTATTGACGAGAGACAAGATAGGCTGAGGTTTTCAAGTCTCCTAATAAGTGAGAATTGACTCTTTTAGAGTCAATTAATTTATATCGCATATCTGGACGACACACCAGTAAACCGCTACAAACGTTAAGGCAGGAGAAAAAGCAAACCCCTCAAAACATTAAAGACTTTCAAGCTAGATTTCGTCGGAGAGTCTGGGGGAGGGGCCTGTAAAGACGCCGGAAGAATTTGTTTGTTTGTTTGTTTTAGAATTTCGCACTAAGCTACTCGAGGGCTATCTGTGCTAGCCGTCCCTAATTTAGTAGTGTAAGACTAGAGGGAAGGCAGCTAGTCATCACCACCCACCGCCAACTCTTGGGCTACTCTTTTACCAACGAATAGTGGGATTGACCGTCACATTATACACCCCCACGGCTGGGAGGGCGAGCATGCTTAGCGCGACGGGGATGCGAATCCGCGACCCTCGGATTACGAGTCGCACGCCTTACGCGCTTGGCCATGCCAGGCCCGCCGGAAGAAACAATAAAGGGAAATACGTCGAAAGTAGATATCTAAAACCCGAGACCAACAAGCGCTCGAAGAGTAAAACAAAGTAAGTAAATCCAAGACCCGGGTCCAATAAGCGCTCCAAGAATAAAACAAAGTAATTAAATCCAAAACCCGGGACTAAGAAGCGCCCCAAGAGTAAAACAAAGTAAATAAATCCAAGATCCGGGACCAAGAAGCGCCCCAAGAGTAAAACAAAGTAAATAAATCCAAGACCCGGGACCAAGAAGCGCTCGAAGAGTAAAACAAAGTAAATAAATCCAAGACCCGGGACCAACAAGCGATCGAAGAGTAAAACAAAGTAACAAAGTAAATAAATCCAAGACCCGGGACCAAGAAGCGCTCGAAGAGTAAAACAAAGTAATGAAATCCAAGACCCAGGACCAAGAAGCGCTCGAAGAGTAAAACAAAGTAAATAAATCCAAGACCCGGGACCAAGAAGCGCTCCAAGAGTAAAACAAAGTAAATAAATCCAAGACCCGGGACCAAGAAGCGCTCCAAGAGTAACACAATGTAATGAAATCCAAGACCCAGGACCAAGAAGCGTTCCAAGAGTAAAACAAAGTAATGAAATCCAAGACCCGGGACCAACAAGCGCTCCAAGAGTAAAACAATGTAATGAAATCCAAGATTCGGGACCAAGAAGCGCTCGAAGAGTAAAACAAAGTAAATAAATCCAAGACCCGGGACCAAGAAGCGCCCCAAGTGTAAAACAAAGTAAATAAATCCAAGACCCGTGACCAAGAAGCGCTCGAAGATTAAAACAAAGTAAATAAATCCAAAACTCAGGACCAACAAGCGCTACAACAGTAAACCAAAATACTGTAATCATTTGGAATGCGTAGATCATTTTGTTTTGTTTTGTTTATATCTTTATGTACTTTATGGTAAAAATATTAAATCCCTCTGCTGTGCACTATAAATTCGAAAGACGGCAAAAAGTTAATTGCTTCGGGTTTTTTTTTCTTTCATTTACTGAAGATACGTTTATCAAGATAACATTTCAGATGTGTGTTTTTTTTTTTTTTTGTGATTAAACTTCTAGGATGGCTCGTAATAAACTTATAGCCTGACATGGCCAGGTGGTTAAGGCGTTCGACTCGTAATCTGATGGTTGCGGGTTCGAAATTTCGTCACACCAAAGTTGCTCGTCTCTTCAGCCGTAGGGGTGTTATAACGCGAAGGTCAATCTCACTATTCGTTAACAAAAGAGTAGCCTAAGATTTGGCGGTGGGTGGTGATGACTAACTTCCTTCCCTCTACCCTGGAATATTAGGGACGGCTAGCGCAGATATCCTTAGTGTAACTTTGCGTAAAATTTCAAAACAAACAAAAATATACTTATGCATTAATTCTCGCTTTGAGCCTTAACTAGGTTTAATGGTTAATTAAAAATTGCTTATTTGTTATTAAGCATAAAACTGTACAATTGGTTGCATGTGTTGTGCTTACCACGGGAATAGAAATCCTGGTTTTAGCGTAATTGCATTCAGACTTACCGTTAAAGTGTGCCCTGGAATGCTGTTTTTGATAGAGGAACCTTCGTATGTTATTTATTATCCTAAAAAAGTTGCAAAGTTTCACCTATATTTAAATTTCCAATATTCTGTAGTGAACAAAGTGTACACCAACTTTAGTTCACCAAAGTAATTTATTAAAACAGTTATCAGTTTAAATAATGCTTCTTAAACTGGAAAGGAAATACAGGACCTGGGTAGGACTAGGTAACTTACCATTAAGAGCATAATCATCCAAAACTATGAGACGAAAAAGCTACAAAAGCGGAAATCCAGGCGATATGGGAATATGTCAGACAGGGTCAGATGTAGGTCTTGTACGTGTACAACAAAAGAGGCGCACTTAAACCCCAAAGTTCTTTTGATAGACTAGAGCATATGAAAATGGCGTGAGACATTTTCAGAGAGAGTAGACAGGTGTGGTTTCCACGTGAGATGTTTATTAGGGACGAAACTGAGATATGTCACTGAAGCAGAAATTTGGATGGAGATACTGTCTACACAGGCATCAAATCATGAGTGGTCATGGCATGGTAAGAATTTATGCCATGTACGACTAAAAAGAATACCACATGTTTGGGTACTTTGAGGGTGAGACACCAGAAATGCAATCAAACTAAAAATGAATTGATTGTAGACTGGAGAACTTTATTAAGAGTAGACATTATCGTACACTGGGCAACCAAAGCAGTATCGTTAGTGTATTGGTATGACTGAACAGGAAATCAAAGACGTGGCATACTGGAAGCACAGAGAACATACAAGAGAGGAAAAAGCACAAACCCTTGGTAACCAACAACATGGAAAGTGAAGAGAGAAAATCTCATCAATATGTACAACAATTCTACGACCACAGAAGAAAGAGGATGTGAGGTGGACATAGGGGATTGAGAAGTTCAATTGTTAAAATTTGTAGTGCAAATCATGTTGCTACACTGAATCAAGTGGGTGTGAGTATCAACCATGTTGCAACACTGAATCAAGTGGGTATTGGTATTAACCATGTTGCAACACTGAATCAAGTGGGTATGGGTATTAACCATGTTGCTACACTGAATCAAGTGGGTATGAGTATTAACCATGTTGCTATACTGAATCAAGTGGGTTTGGGTATTAACCATGTTGATACACTGAATCAAGTGGGTATGGGTATTAACCATGTTGATACACTGAATCAAGTGTGTTTGGGTATTAACCATGTTGATACACTGAATCAAGTGTGTTTGGGTATTAACCATGTTGCTACACTGAATCAAGTGGGTATTAACACTTTTACTAATAAAGCAGAAAACAACGATTAGATCTTCTTAGGTCATTAACTGCCATGACTTCTATATTGGAGAAATAAGCAGAAAAATGGAAACTAGATTCAAAGAACTAAAAAGAAACACATTCACACGTTTTTGTATACTGCAAATCAAATAAACACAACATAACCATAGAAAACTCCCGAATACTAAGTAGGGAAACAAATATAAATAAATGCAAAATCAAAGAAAACCTACTTATACAATAAACCAAAATTAAGCCAATATAAAAGAATACCCTTATACTAATTTATAACCTAACATCTCATTGCACCGCACCCTATAATCCCGTACCCAATTACATACTTGTCCCTAAGACATGTGACTGACATCGGTCAGTCGTAAACTCTCTCTTTGTTAACCTGAAGATGACCCAACAAGGTCGAAACATTGTTCTCTGCTTTATTCGTAAAAGTGTTAATACCCACACCAGTCGTCCTACGATACATATTTACTTCAAGTGTGCTTCTCGTCATCACGAATATATAGAAGGGCTTATGATAGTTAAAATTATTGGTAATAGAGTCTTTTAACTTCAGGAATTGATCCATGGTGGAGAGATGTGGACAAAATTCAGCTTCATCAGGAAACAGGAAACAGTACTGCATTTGTGGAGCCAGACAAAAAGAATATATTCTAAGAACATAGTAAAAACACTAGTAAGACTGATATGAAAGTAATAACCACATCAGATGCATTCTTACCAGCTTTCATGAGAATAAAGATAAAAGAAAAATCCAGGACTTGGGAAAAAAGCAAAAAAAAAGAGAAAAAGAAAGGTATAAAACAAGTAGATAAAGAAATTGTAAAGGATCATGGTAGAGATGGCAGTAAGTGATACCACCAGGACCAGAAATATGTCTGTTCTTGAACTTCTGTGTTCGCTACCAAACTGTATCCCATTTCTCTTGCCCTGGATCACATAGAAGCTAAGCAGTACTCAAATTGCATTATTTATACTGATTTGCTTATTTCTCTACTGGTCCTGGGATCGCTTCACGTTAGTTCATACCCTGTTCTAACCGATATTCAAAAACGACTGGCTCATTTATCTTCAACATCTACTTCTATCCAGTTTTTCTGGATACCAGGTTACGTTGGTATTTGCAGGAACGAGCTTGCAGACACGGCAGCTAAATCTATCTGCTCTGGCACTATCACCACTGTGCCTATTCCGTACATTGACTATGGTCCTGTATTCAAGGCTCAGTTCCGTGCCAGCTGGCAGTCAACTTGGAGTGAGCAACGTGACAACAAGCTTTTTCAAATAAAACTCTATATTGGGCTTTGGCCGTCTTGCCTCAGTACGGATCGGAAGGAGGAAGTTGTTCTAACTAGACTAAAAACATTGGTCACAGTTTTTTAACTCATCGTTTTCTTTTATCTGGAACTGTTCCACAAGTGTGTAGTTTGTGTAACACTCAAATCACTGTTTTTAACTGGATCTGGCAGGAAAATGTTTTTCCTGATGCCTGGCACAAGGCTGTTGTCCTACCTTTCTCTTAGCTCGGGAAGAATCCCAAGATTTCTTTAAACTACCGTCCAGTTGCTTTGACAAGCTGTCTCTGTAAGACCTTAGACTGGATGTTTAATGCTTGTCTTGTTTGTTTCTTCGAATCATACAACCTCCTCTTGCTCACCCAGTGTAAGTTCCGATGACACCCCTCCACCATGGACCACCTGATTCGACTTGAAACATCAATCAGAGAAGCCTTTCTCAAATGACAACATTTTGTGTCAATAGTCTTTCACGTTGAGAAGGGTTATGATACAACATGGAGGTATGACATTTTGTGAGACCTCTATATATATGGGTTACTTGGCCATTTGCCCATTTTTTATTAAAAAAAATTTAATGGACTGGAGATTCCAAGTGGTGTGGGTTTCACACTTTCCCGTTCTTTTGTACAGGAAATTGGAGTTCCTCAGGACTGTGTTTTGAGTGTCACACTTTACAGTATAAAAATTAATGCCATCACTTAACAACTCCCTCTCACTGTTGCAAACGGGCTCTATGTCGATGACTTTCACATCTCATGTCAGATGTTGAATTATTGATCGGCAGCTACAGACTGCCTTCAATCGTGTACTGAAGTGGGCCACTGCAGAGGACTTTAATTTCTAACTCTCTAAAACCGTTTGATGCACTTTTGCTGCCAATGAGTTATTCACCCTGATCCTGAACTCTGTATCGGTGAAGTTGTGCTGCTTGTGGTCCCTGAGACTAAGTTTTTGGGACTTATCTTTGACCATAAGCTGTCCTTTTATACCACACATCAAGTAGCTATGGGCCAAATGTACAAGAGCACTGAACATCCTCCGTGTCCTCTCTTCCACCACTTGGGGAGCGGATCGACGTTCTATGCTAAAGATATATCGTGCTCTTATTCAATGGAAACTCGACTATGGATCACTGGTCTATGGCTCTGCCAGAGCATTGGCCTTGAAGATGCTAGAGCCTATTTATCATCAAGGACTTCAGCTCTGCACTGAAGCTTTCCACACTTCCCCAGTTCAGAGCTTATACATAGTCTCATGAACCTTCTTTGCACCTCTGCCATTTGCAATTGCCTTTAATATATGCTTCCAAACTTCATTCCTTATCAAAGCATCCCACCTGGGGTTGTGTTTTTCTTTCTCGGCAGGCCATACTTTTCCAGAATAGACAGTCTGCCATTGCTCCTTTTGGACTTTGTATCCAGGCATATTTGGTTGAATTGGGCCTGTCCTTGGATAACATTGCTGTATCTACTCATCAGCCCATCCCACCATGGCTTCTTACAGTCCCCAATTGTGACCTATCTTTAAGTCATCTGAGAAAAGTAGACACTCCTGATTGGAAATACCATCTGCTATTTGCTGAACGTCATTTGAACCATCCTTCCATTCATATTTACACAGATGGTTCGAAATCAAGTGACTGTGTGTGTTCTGCTATGGTTTGTTGTAGTTTGGTGATTGCACGCAGAATCCCCTCTACAGCTTCTGTGTTCACTGCTGAACTGTGTACCATTTCTCTTGCCCTGGATCACATAGAAGCTCAGCAGTATTATAACTGCACTATTTATACTGAATCGCTTAGTTCTATACTGGCCTTGGAATTGCTTGATGTTGGTTCACGCCCTCTTCTTGCCGGTATTCAAAACCGACTGGCCCATTTCTCTTTAACATCTGCTTCTATCCGATTCTTCTGTATACCAGGCTACCTTGGTACTCACGGGAACGAGCTTGCTGACACCGCAGCTAAGTTTGTCTACTGTGGTGCTATCACTGCTGTATTTGTTCCATACATGGACGATGGTCTTGTATTCAAGTTTCTGCTCCATGCCATTTGGCAGCCGACTTGGAGTTAGTAACGTGAAAACAAGCTTTTCCAAATAAAATTCTCTATTGGACTTTGGCCATCTTGTTTACGTAAGGAACGGAAAGAGGAAGTTGTACTAACTAGACTACGCATTGGTCATAGTTTTTAACTCATCGTTTTCTTTTGTCTGGGTCTGATGCACCAATGTATGATATGGTCTGTGTGACACTCAGGTCGCAATAGTCCACATTTTATTGTCATCCCGTCATTACGATTCTCAACGACGGCACCATTTTAGACACTTTTTGTCCAAGGTTTACCCCTGAAGTTGGACATTGGCAATGGCGACCCTGTGTACCTTACAAATGTTTCTAGTTTTTAAAGGGCCATTGATCTATTTAACGCTATGTATGTTTTTAATTCAAAAATTAAACTTTGTTTTGTTTTAACATGATTCATTTTACAAATTTTAATAATTTTACTTTAATTTCAATTTTTTTACTGGTTGTTTTGCGCCATAAAACACCAAACAAATGTTCTTAAACACATGGCAATTCTCAATAACGGAGGTTGGAACATACAAAAATACATCATCCTGAACAAGGGTAAAATACGGAGTGAGAGCTGTGAGGGTGGAAAGAGTCAACAATATCATCCTAATGTCATCCTAATGAAGGGTGTAATAGACCAGTTTCAAAAAGTGTTGGTCATTGAAGGAAGCAAAATAATTGCCATGTTCAAAGATGAATAAGTAGCACCATTTACTATAACGAGATAGAAGAAAGAACATCTCTACTCATAAGCAGTTTAAGCAATTCTAGAAGATTGAAGAAAATGGTGATTGACTGAGAGTGGAGCCAGGTCGACACCACTTTCAACATGTGACTGTCTGAACATAGTTACATGTGGTTTGTTGGAAACTGTTATGAAGCATCAGCAACAGTGAGTCGTGAGAGTGGCTGTATTCGTGCAATTAAGATTGTAAAACATTCACAGATCTGTTGGGCAAGGATAGTTCATGTGGAGTTATGGAGAGAACTGGCAGAAGAGATAGTACTGTTGACTTGGCTCAATATAAAAAAACCAGATCCATATTCTGCAATGCAACATTAATGTAAGATGCATTGGAATCCAAGATATTTGCATGAAGGACAAAGTAAGTTCATTTGAATGACGATAGAATATAAGAAGGTAGAGTATAGAGGTGACTTTCAATAGGAAGATGATCACCATCTGCAGGAGAATACACGTGAAGGGAAACAAGATGGACAAGGTTATCAGAAGCAAAAACGATATTAGGGGATGACTGAGAAATTTGGCAGCTAGGGGCAAACATAAAAGACGATAGAAAAACAGCAACTTCAGCAGAGATTTTGTTGTGGTTGTTAATATCTATTTTAAGAATATAGCTGTGAAAGATTCTGTCCAAGTAGAAAACAAGCATCAGGTAAAGAAACAACTGGGCGAATGTATATCGTGCCGAAAGTGACAATCTGAAAAGAGAAATAAACATTAACAATCAAGTGCTCAAGAAATTAAAACCGAGGAAGAGACTGAATTTGAAATGGAAGACTAAAACGAGTGCTAATAGCCACACACACCCTACCAAGACCTAATGCATGATCAGAACGATGAAAAATAAAGCCAGACAAGTGGGTTTGTGAAAAATCTCACTAAAATAATACAATGATTGGAGTTAACATCCAATAGAATTTTCAAAAGTGGTTGGGATGTAAGAAAGTAAAGAAAATGAACAAATAATAATGTTAACATGCATTCGTTACAGGTTTCCACAGATACAAAAATAAATGAGAATTTAAGCCAGAATAAGTGTTCAACAAGACAAAAAAATAGAGCAACAGTTGTGACACTATCAAAAACAAAAGCACAATGAAATGGAAGGATATTTTTGGAAAACAAAGTTACAAAATGAATAACATGTTTAATGACAGTGACAGCAGAAGTGGAATTCATAGGAGGTGTAAAGACATCATTGTAAGAAGTATCACAACAAAAATAGATTCAGACTTAGAGGAGGACTTACCACGATACTTGTGGGAATAGATGGGATGATTGAGGTATTAAAAGTCAGAAGAAAGTCTAACAGGTGCACTGACGAAGAAGATGAGGACTATAATAGTGGGAACAAACAGGCTGATTAACACATTTAATAGTAGGACGAACGTTATCGCAAAAACACCATTCACAATGCAGCGACCGGATTGTGGGAAGCTTCCACACGAGATAGATAGGGGCAGAAGGTTCACGCAAAATGTCAGAATACGAAGCTGTAGACAGAAGTGGCTGGGTAGATGAAAATGGTAGTTGCCCAGTAACAGAGACAGTAACAACAGTGGCTTATATAGTAAGTGGAGAAGTAGGAGAAGGAAGTGGCAACAATGCACAGTCAGAGTTTAAGACATCAGCCCTTATGGGCATCATCAGGCGATTAAAAGTTTCAATAATTATCTGCAGGGCTATCTGTGCTAGCCGTCCCTAATTTAGTAGTGTAAGACTAGAGGGAAGGCAGCTAGACATCACCACCCACCGCCAACTCTTTGGCTACTCTTTTACCAACAGATAGTTGGATTGACTGTCACATTATAACGCCCCCACGGCTTAAAGGGCGAACATGTTTGGTGTGACGGAGATTCGAACCCACAATCCTCGAATTATGAGTTGAGCGCCTATGAGGGGCCTTAAAGAGTTTTAATCCATTCGGTCAACACAACACACAGCCAAATGTGGCTTCACTATAAGAAAAAGCAACAACACGCACCCAAGTTCACATATACACCTCCAAGCAATATCTACTTCAAACATGTTATAAACATTTATGTAGAATTATACAATTATAGTAATTACGTAAGGTAAAATTTAAACCTTAAACGATTCTACTAATTTTTATAAATTTCTTTTTTAAAATTGCACTGCCCCTCTCCCATACAATAGTATTTTAACCACACAGGCTGACTCTGATTTTCACTCCAATAGCTTTCCCAGCTATCTGTTCATTCGAGCAATGCCGTAGCAATCACTAGTCTTTTTATACCATTATGCTGCACCAAGAAAGATACAGTAGAGAAATTGTTGTCACTACATATTTGTAACTATAAATGAGCTATTACTACAGCTACTTTTGATTTTTAATAATATATATATGCATATTTAAGACTTTCTTAATTATTCCAAATGTAATGTAGTTCATTCAATTGCATTATCAAGTAAAATATATCAACAAAGAAAAAATATTCTAGGATTTTAATAAAGCATTTAACAGTAGCTGTAAACTAGATTTGTACATAGAAATAAATTGTTCCAATATGGTACTTGTCGCCGCTCATAAGTTCAGCTGTTTTGTTTATCGTTACTCTCTGTATGTGAACTCTTTTTATGCATGCCAAGCCTTCTACTTTCCCTTTTTGGAAATGGAAGATTCCAACCTGTTTCTCATGCAAGTCATCAAGTGTCACTTCTTAACCAATAGAAGCATAACATGCTCACGTGATGCATATAACTTTCTCCACCGTGTGGTTCTTGTGTTCCAGTTCCGATTTTACGTGTTTTACTTTAGTTTAACTAACATTTTATTTTAATTTAATTTTCAATGATATTCCGTGATGAAGAGAAAACCCACTGGTAGAGAAAATTATATATGTAAAAAATGGCTGGTATGAGTATAGAAAGCACTAGTAGAGGATCGAACAACGTTTCGACCTTCTTCGCCCTCTACATAGTGCTTTCTCTACTCATACCAGCCGATTTTACATATATATCTTCAGTGATATTCAATTCACTTGAAAACATTTATTTACCCATCTTTGTCGTCAAATCTTTTGTTGTTTGTATGATTTCAAGCATGAATTCCAAACTTCACGTTACCACTTCTAATTCATATAATTAATCTAAAACCATATTTTGGATACAGGTACAGGACTTTTAGGTGGACTGTCCTTATCTGGACCCAACTATCATTATTTCCAGTTATGCCTCTTTAATGGGTAGGTCCCGAAATTCCGATATATCTAACAGGTACCCTGCATTTCCATTTTCGTTCTATATTCCAATTGTTCAGCACTTTTTATTGACTCATCACCTTCAGAGACTCTTCATTGGATCCCTGGAGTATTTTCTGTGGACATTCTCTCACTCACCACATCTATTTTAAACTACCTTTTGCCTTCGACTTTGCCCCTGCTAACGTGATTTATTTGTTGTTAGACATTTTAGGTCACAATGCCTTACTTGCATGGAAATATTCCGGCTTTTTATCTGTGAGGCTTTCATAACATGTGTGGCATGATTCCAAAGTCTCTGGATTCTAAGGCTGCTTTTATTCAATGACAAACTCTCGCCTTTTTTTTTTTTTCGAGTGGCCCGTTTGTCCCTGTTGGAGCTAAGCATTACGCCAATTCCTACTTCATAAACTACTCTGTCCTTGCGTGTTTCTTCTTCCTAAAGTGCCACAGCTCATCGTTTCTCACGACGACATATGGTACCCAACAACAGCTTCAGTGGAAGCTCATCTGACTGCCTTCATTCACTAGTGGAGCATTTTCATATCCAATGTTTGGGTTCATAGACTATTGTCACTAGGTTTCGTCATCCATTTCTTACTTTCCTCCCTTATTCAGCATTATTGTTTCCTTCCTTCTCTTTAAGATCCCTTTTGTGCCACCATCTATCCAAGGCAGCTGAAGCCATTCTCCACAACAGGCTATTTAACCTGTTCCACTTGCTTAGTTCAGGTGGTTTTACTTTTGCTGGTTTGGGTTTCCCAAAATACCAAGAACTGGAGGCTAGTCACTGACCCGTCCCATCTCACTCAGTACATTAATGTTCCCCAGTTCACCATGGAATCCTACCTTATTCTTTGATGGGCCTTCTATGGGTCTTTGGATGACCAAGATGAACGTCTACCATGTTTATCTGCATATTCGCATCTCAGCATTCTTGTCCTTATCTTCAGTTGGTCCATTGTGGGATGGTGTACTGATTTTGTACCCTACTCTTCAAGCTGATATTGGCACTTTACATCTTCTGTCGGTTGGTGTGACCCTTTGCTCTACTTCTTCATGCTCTGGAGCTTGCTTTCTTTCATACACGGATAACTGGTTTTGGCTTACTCATTACAAACAGGAGTTGCCCTGTTGTACTCGCCAAGCTCCATCTCAAAGCTACTTGTATGGGCAGGTTGATCAAATTGATGAAGTTCTTCCTCATCCTACCCAGCACCTCATTCATTTTGGGTGATTTCTTTGACATCCATTTCAGTTGGACCCACCATTCTCCTATCTCGCTTTATTTTATGGTACAATCCATTTAGAATGCCCCATCTGCTCCTTCACTTTCTACTTATGAGATTCTTTTGCTTTTGGGGATGTGATCTTTGATTTTTCTCATACTTCTTTAATGGGTCCTTCAACACCAGTGGAACCTTGCTTAGTATCTGTTGGATTCTCCCATCTCTCTTCCTTCTTGTCTTATGGATGATTTCTATTTGTGGTTGGCCTTGGCTCAGTGGACAAATTTACATTAGACCACCATGTGGCTTTAAGTTGTTGGTTTGTAGCAAAATGTTTTCTTCTTATAAACAACCTTATATTCTTCCACCTGTCTAATTACTTCATCGAGTAGTCTCCCTCATACACACCACTTTGTGTTGAGTCCTTCTGATTGCTCCTTACTAGCCCTCTCAACTATTTTATTTGATTACTTTAATTATGGTTGTTCCTCTTCTCTCTCCCATTATTTCCTGTCTTTCTTTGTGAACCATAAATGCCAGTTCAGCCTCCTTCATGTCTTCCATCTTCACTCCTGGCTTGTGTTTGATCCCTGGTGACAATATCCAGTTTCTTAGGTCAGGTGCTCTTTCCCTTTGTCCTTCAGCCATAGTTGTGTATCAGTGGATATAGATTTTATTTTGTAGCTGGGCCCTGAATCAGGGTTCTGGCTTCTCACCAAATTGTTGTTGAGGTCTCAGAGTTTCTTTCATAACCTCTGATTTTGTGAAAAGATCTTCCATTTTTTTTACTACAGGGTTTTCCTTCCCTTGTCTTTACCCTTTGATCCATTCTTTCAAGATATGTGTTACCTATGCATCTGGTACATTAATATTGTTATTTATTCCATATCTTTACTTCTGTTTGAGCCCAATTCTTTGTTTCACCTCTCTCAAAGCATTTTTCCTTCCCCTCTTGATCTGCAGGTAGTGTTAGCCAGATATATTCTCTATAGCTGTCTCTCGCACTCTGTACCATCCAACGTCATTTATACAGAGCATTCCTTCCTTCACATGACCTCGGCAGCTCGTGAGGGTAACTCATCCTTTTTGCCCATTTCCATTCCTTCTGTTTGTTATTTTATCCTCATTCTGATCTATATAGATTCTATGTCCAGTACCAGATTGTAGTATGGTGTTGATCCTCGTGTTGTACCCTATATTTGGTGTGGATCTTGATCACCAGTTCTGTGGTTGGAGGTGAAGACAGTATGATCCTCATCTTTCCCTTGCGTAGATATTGGTACCCTGTAGGGGATGTTTTCAATGTAGTTGACTTGCCGAGGATGGTCTGATGCAACCTAGTCTTTTTAAACTTCACAGTTTCCACCCTCATGTTTAACCAATTTCTTCACATGGGCAAAGAGTACATCTGGCTCAGAAATGGGGCAGTTTCTTACTTTGATAAGTTCACATATAGAGGGCAGCTAATCTTGTGAGAGGATGTAAGTATCTATTGGAAATATATTTTTATTTTAGAAAATTATTACATTAGCCTTCTAAATGAATATTAAATAAAACTGAACATAAAACACAGAGTACATCTTCATATGAGTAGACTGTTCTCAGGCTATATATGTAAAATACACAATACATCTTGTTATCACAAGTTCTTATGACTGCGGTCATAAAGGATGCACATGGTCAGCAACAATACTGAGGTACACTGTGGCATTCAAATGATGTTCAATTGGTATTAAAAGGCCTAATATGTGCCAAGAAACTATTCCCCACACCATTACATCACCACCAGCAACATGTACCATTTACACGTGGATTCATGTTGTTTACATCAAATTCTGACTCTACCAGCTGCATGCTACAGCAGAAATCAAGATTCATCAGACCATGTGAAGTATTTCCAATCTCAATCATCCAGTTTTGGTGATCACATGTCCACTGTAGCCTCATCTTTCCGTTCTTAGCTGACTGTAGTGGAACCCAGCATGGTCTTCTGCTGCTGTAGCCCATCCCCTTCAAGGTTCGATGCATTGTGCATTCAGAGATGCCCTTCTGCATACCACTATTGTAAAGAGTGGTTACTTAAGTATTTGTGGCCTTCCTGTCAGCTTGAATGAGTCTGGCTATTCTCCTTAGACCTCACTGATAAACAAGGTATTTTCACCAACAGAACCTCTACTCACTTCATAGTTTTGTTTTTCACACCATTCTCTGTAAACTCTAGAGAC
This sequence comes from Tachypleus tridentatus, assembly GCF_004210375.1. Taxonomy (NCBI): domain Eukaryota; kingdom Metazoa; phylum Arthropoda; class Merostomata; order Xiphosura; family Limulidae; genus Tachypleus; species Tachypleus tridentatus. The sequence continues at coordinate 156,954,997 of NC_134832.1, read as the reverse complement.
TATCGTGTGTGAAAATCCCAGGAGATCAGCAGTTGTCTGAGATGACGAACCACCATGTCTGACACAACAATCATTCCACAGTCAAAGTCACTTAGATCATGCATCTTCCCATTTTAATTTTTGGTCGAATGATAATTGAACCTCTTGACCATGTCTACATGTTTCATACATTGAGTTGCAGCCATATGGTTTGCTGTTTGGCTATTTGCACTAGAGGGCAGTGTACCTAATAAAGTTGCCACTGAGTGTAGATGTACACAGAGCACATTTTATTTTCACTACACTGTTCACTTGGATGTATGTATAAAATACAGAGAACATCTTATTATAACTACACTGTTCACTTGGATGTATGTATAAAATACAGAGTACATCTTATTATCACTGTACTGTTCACTTGGATGAATATATAAAATACAAAGCACATCATATTTTCACTACACTGTTCACTTGAATGAATGTATAAAATACAGAGTACATCTCATTGCTGCTAGCCAGCAATGTACATCACAGGTAAAACGAAAACTACACTGAGACAAATATAGGCACTAATATAGATGTTGTCAATCCGTTACAATATGTATTTGCTGGCATACTTTAAGAGTAGGTTTCTGTATCTCGACGATAAAGTCAAAAATAAACGGAGATCACGCATTGCACAGTTTTTAAAAAAATCATAGTTAAAATGAGTTGACCATGTAGAAAAATTCTTTACACCGTGGATATTAGAATTGTATTTGAAACTCCAAATCGTTCTCTTTCTTCTCAAAAGCCCACTTAGGTGGATTCAACCACTCTAGATTCCAGTTGACAAGAGGAACTCTTTTCCTTTTCTATTATCACAGTAATGACAGCGACTAATTCACTTATCTTACTCCATGCGTTACTATAGTTATATCCTGAATTTCAAATAATTGTCTCTTGTTCGACAAAGTCCATACAGACGGGTTAAATTATTTTAGAACAAGGCAAATTATTCCACTTATCTTTACTGAACTATGAAACTCGCATTAAAATATCGCCCGTTATGGCTAATCACTCATGCAGCTGCTAACTTCACGATCTCTCTCTTTAACTAATTTTGATTGAACTACATTTGACTTGCACTGTTTTGGTCACCTTAATATTGTTTAATGAGGCATCGAAATTTTTCTAAGTTACGCGAACGACGAAATAATATAATAATTCTCACTTGAGGTGACGAGAAAATACCGAAGATTCTAGTAACTTGGTGTCAAAAAAATATTATAACATCTGAATCACGCACACGACAAACGAAAACCTTTAAAATGATTAATTTGTAACACTTATGTTTGAAAACAACGAAATAATCATTATATATATTAAATCATAAAAAAATTAAATAACAATAGTAACTGCACTAAACAACTGTGTCCAACACCAGCTAATCTTTTCATTCCAAAGAGGCGTATTCTGTGGTTACTTCAAAGCGAAGAATTAATCCACTTTTTAGAAAATGAGGTTTTATTGGTGACTGAATTAATAATAAAAGAAACTTTATTACAAATGTACAATATTTCGACAAGTTTATGTTTCTTTGATTGGAATTAAGCACAAATTTACACAAGGGGTGTCTGTGATCTGCCCACCACAGGTATCGAAATCCGGTTTCTAGCGGAGTGAGTCCGCAGACATACTGCTGTGCCACTAGAGGGCAAGTTTATGTCATTAGCTTTTTAAACTGTTGTACATTTGTAATAACGCTTCTTTCATTATCCATTCAAGCCATCTCCAACGTGGGTGCATTTGAAGTTATGGCCAATCCCACTATTCGTTTGTGAAAGAGTCGCCCAAGAGTTGGCGATGGGTGGCGACGACTAGCTGACTTCCTTCTAGTTTTACTCTGCTAAAGAATGGACGGTCAGCGTAGATAGTCTTTGTGTAGCTTTGCGCGAAATTAAAAAACAAACAAGTCATCTCCAAGCTATATTAGTTGTCTAATCATGTTTATAAATAACGTACCCTTGACTCTTGATATTAGGCGAAATTTCTCGATTATAACATTATCATTTTTTAGTATCTTTATTCTAACTTTAATATTGAAAACGGGTTTAGAACAATTAATACGCAATGACAGCCTTAATGCAAATAGTGTAAGTGAACTAAGGTAGGTATTCTCATCCATCCAATGAAGTTGTATAACCTCATCCTGGATGTGAAATGTGCTATTGGCTTTTGTGGTAGACAAGTTTGTAAATCTATAAAGTAAGGGATACCTTCAGTTGATGAAGATTCTAATATAATATTAAATGAAACAGATATGGTTACAGGTTTCGAAAAAGATAAAGATTGTTAGATTAAGAGCAAACATTTGTATATCATCAAAATTATACTCTATGTATTAAAAACAAATGAGTGTCAAATATTTCTTAAAAGCTTAAGGCGTTTAATATTTATAAATTCGTTATCTCAGCTGCAGTAATTACTTGTAAATTTCTTCGTCCTTGCAAAACTATCGTTTATTTTACACAGATATTTAATTAATTATCATTTCGATTAGATCGCTCAGAAACAATAGACTACTATTCTGTGCAAGAGAAATTTCATTCGAATAGTATTTCTAGAAATAGGGGCGTGTGTGACTTCCGAACTCTGACTCTGCGTAATTTGTACGCACTGTAAGGCTGAAGAAAATGAAAACAAACTGACTTGTACGGGTGTGTTGTATATGTTATTCCTGCTGTATGATTGTGCCATTTGGTCTGCTCAGCATATTGTTATTGAGAGGATATAAAAGCATTATAGATATACTGATTTAACCGTGTATTGCACTGGTGTTTTTACTATCAGTTTAACTGGTAAGTTGTAGGACAGGCACATTAACTTTAGAGTTTGAAGTTAGAACAAATCGTGAAACTAAAAAATAAAAAAAAAAACAACAACAACTAATCTGTATTCACTGGTATTCTGTCTTTTACTTTAGTTTTAGTGGTTAAAAAAAATTAATGAAGTTACTAACATTAACATGTTATGAGATATAGTTAATAGAACATGCAACGCACGGAAATGAAGCGAACGGGTGGCTTTTTCAAGGATATGTTAGAAGGTCTCAAGTCATCTGTAGGCCTAAGTCAGTCAGTGAAACATGAAAGTGAAATTGAAGAAACGTTACAACGAGAACATTTTCAAGCTTTGAAAGTAAGTTGACTGATGTGTGATATTTATCAAACAAAACAGAATTAATTTATTGAAGTTACAATGTTTTATAAAGTATTTAACATAATGACAAACACAATACTAAAATTATCTTAATTTAAAAATTAAACCCATAAACATGCTTGCAGTTAAGCATTCAGGTTCAGAATATCTTTTACAAAATTTATATAAAGCTTCTTTTATTTACCTAAGTTTGGAACCCTTACTGTAAGTAAAATGATAATTTTCATGTGGTAATTCAACAGTTCAAGCTACTTATGTGAGACTAAGCATTTTGAAAATTTGTGATTGACACATTCAGTAAACAGTGATATAAATATATGGAAATGTTTTGTGTTGGGATTAGATTAAGATATTTGCTTATATTTTGTAACTACTTTAGCTAATTAATTAAACATAGTTGTCTTCATTTCTACCTAAAAAAAATTAGAATACATAGTTTCATGAGTTCTGTATCCTCATTGGTAAACCCAGTAATATGTCACAAAATTGAGCCATCTCAGGAAATTTGGGTTAGTTCTAAATAAATATACTTAATTAACATTGCAAAACATTTTTATTGTAATAATTATTATTAATTCCAAAAAAGTCATAACGTTTAGCAAACTAGATAATATAATAAATACTGTTATTACAATTAACAATAAATAAAAAAATGTAGTTTACCTTACATAAGGAACATAGAAAATATGTATTTTCTCTTATTCTTTCTTTATTTTCTCTGTAATTTCTTATTTTTATAGTAGAGACAATTGTATCTATTTCTGAACTGTTGTTAATTAATTTTCAAGTGATTGAGTTGTATAATTATATAGCTTTCTCATTTGTATCTCAAGACTGCTGGTATGGGTATGAAAACTTTTATTAAAATAAAGTAATTTTCTGCTTTATTTTAATAAAAGTTTTAATACCCATACCAGCAGTCTAAAGATACATTTTTACTTCAAGTGGGTTTCTTGTCATCATGAACTTTGTCATTTGGTTCATCTTCAGGCAGATTGATTCAGTGTAGTAGTGACTTTACCTGTTTCTAAGCTCTTAATATTTTAATGTAAAAGTGCCAATAAGTTTTATCCAGTGTTAAAAGAGAGAACAAATTGGATATACAAGTTTTTAATTTTCATTTTTGGTAGTTTAGTAGGCGGTTAAAGAGATAATAACTTTGTTATTTTTTTAAAAGGTGTGAAAGATTTTTCCCTGAATTGTAGGCTATGTAAGTTTGCTGTTATAGTGAAAAATTTAAATTCCGATACAGTATATAACCTTTAAACACATTCATTTATTCTTGCTCAATGCTGCTATCTAAACACAAAAGTATTTGCACATGCTACAAGCCTTACACTCCCACTTATCCCCCCTCAGTGTGGATTCCTGTACGTGGTGAGGGGACCTCCCAGGGAAGGTTCTGTTCTATCTGATTACCTTCTCTGGGATCTAAACATCCACCCACGTGTTTGCCGTTGCGTGGTGACCCGTGAAGGGGAGGAGAGGATCCTGGTGGTTGAGGGGTCCAACCCTAACACACCACTTTGGCCTCAATTCCTGTAGATGGGCTGCCTTGGGTGGCCCCCTGGGTCAATCGGCTGGTCCACTTGGGCTAGAGTCCACCAAGTACCAGTGTTGGAAGTTCTCAATGGGTGTTGTGGACATTGTGCCTGATGCTGGTGTTTGGGTATAGTGCTCACGAAACCCATGCGTTGCTGCATTGTCCTTTGCGTGACTTTGTAGTGCCCCTTGTAGGGTTCCATGGTGGGTGGGGTCAAGGGTACCAAATTTTTTTCTTTTCATATGGATCCTCTAAAAGTTTAAATAAAATTGTAAAAAACAGTCAATGGGTAGTTTACCACGCCTTGAATACTCAGAACAGCAATCTTCAACATCAGTAACACACGCACTCTCATTTTCTTATATTACATTCTCTTTGGAAAACCTTTAGGGCAAATGTCCCTTTTTTTTATTCAAAAGGGACTAGAGGGACTTGCTGGCTCTCCAAAATCAGTAAAGAAACTTCGATCTGGTGACATATTGGTTGAAACATCCACATCCCAACACAGTGAACTCCTCTTCAATTCAAAGGCAATTGGGGATATACCTATTGAGGTTACACCCCATGCTACCTTGAATTCTTCACGAGGAGTTATTGTTGAAAGGATTTGAAGAACGCCCCGAGTCAGAGATTCTCGCTTGTTTCTCCACCAAGGAGTTTCTGCAGTGAGAGCATCTCCACTGCAAAGATGGAGTTACACTGCCAACAAATACCCTCGCTTAACATTTACTTCACCACGCGCACCTACCACCATCAAGACAGGTTATCACATTTGCAGGGTTCAACCATACATACCAAACCCTCTTCTGATGTTTCCAATGTCAGAGATTCGCCACCTAAAGACATCTTGTCATGGTTCCCTTACATGTGCTCGATTCTGGAGGCAAGGACCACGATGCCTATGACTGTGACATGAACCCACATTGCGTAAACTGCAATGGTTCTCACCCTCTTACTTTCATTCTTGGCCAAAATGGTTGAGGAAAAGAGGTGCAGCGCTTGAAAACGACACATAACATTAGTTATCCTGAGGCTCGAAATTGCTGTCCACATCTCCATCTCGACATGTGTGCTGCACTTCATTCCACAACTACAGTGGGAGTGCAGACAGATCTCTGTGCCTCCAAGAGAGTCGTTTTCAAAACAAATGAAGAGCCTTTGACCTCCGTGGTTAAAAGGTTGATAAATCGACTTCCACACCCATCTCTGTTCCTCCCATACCTTCCAACAAACCTCAAGATCCACGTCCTTCAGTTTCAGATACAAGCATTTCTTCTGATACATCTTTTTCTCCCACCACAAGAGGCAAAACAATTATTCATTAGCGCCCCTCAGTCACTGGATTCCCCTTCCAATAACAAAACCTACCCACCCACCCAGAGCAGGATCCATGGAGGTTGATAGACCTCCTCCCACTAAAGACAGTAAAGACAAAGACATGGTCGTAAACCGAAGGGTTCTCCAGCCACTTCACCTACCCATTCTTAAAATGGCCACCTTGATACAATAGAACTGTCGAGGTTTACGTTCTAATCTGGATGATGTCAAAACACTGATTGCTTCCTCCCATCCTGTTTGTCTTTCTTTACAAGAAACATTTCTCAAAACTGCTGATACTGTCTCCATTCGGCAGTTTTCTCTGTACAGAAGTGACAGGTTGTGTGATGGTTCAGTACATGGAGGGGTGGCACTGTTGGTTGATCAACACGTGCCCACCCTGTCTTTGTCACTCAACACACCCTTAGAGGCTGTTGCCATCCGTGTTTCCTTGGGTCATACCATCACTGTTTGTTCTCTGTACTGTCCCCTGAGAGAGACATATGATCAATCAGATCTTGATGCTCTCGTTGAACAATTGCCATCTCCATTTCTAACTCATAGGGATTTTAATGGACATCATCCCCTCTGGGAAGTGCTATTATTGATGGGAGGGCCGATCTGTGCAAATGCACCTAGTCAGTCCTTTACCGCTATTGATCTCTCAGTTTGCTCCCCTTCATTATTCTCCCATTTTTCATGGAGGGTTGACAGTAATCCACTAGGCAGTGATCATTTTCCGATCCTTTTGAGAGAGACTGGCCGTGGTCGATGCCACCTACCCAGCGTGCCCGGTGGAAGCTGGATCAGGCAGACTGGTCCACTTTCACTGCTCTCGCCGAACTTGATCCTGCCATCGTAAATGAGCCATCAATAGACGACTGTGTAGCAGCAGTAACTGACTGTATTACACATGCAGCTGCTCAGTGTATTCCTAAAACCTCGACACATTTTTCAACGATATCCTCGTCCATGGTGGAATCCTGCTTGCCACTTAGCACGGAAGGCTCAAAGCGGTCCTGGGATACTTTCGTAGATATCCCACACTTTCAAACCGGTTGCTTTCCAACGGGCCCATGCACATGCTAGGTGGGTAAGACGTCAAAGCCAGAAGGAATCTTTGATTAAGTTCACAACCAGCATATCCTCTACCACCAGTTCCAAGATCATATGGGACAGGATTCAAAGGTTAATGGACACTACAATTCTATCCCCTCTCGATCTTAATTTCTGATGGTCAGGAGGTGACTGATGTTCGGAACATTGCTAACACTCTAGGTGAAAGCTTTTGCCGGGTATCTAGCACTTCTGCTTGTTTCTCCACCTTCCTGGCCATCAAGACTCGGGCAGAGCGATCACCTCTTTCCTTTTGAACTGACTGTTTCTTTGACAATTAATTGTCCCTTTACCCTGGTGGAACTAAAATGGCCCTTCATCGGTCTGCCAGTACGCCTGTTGGACCTGATGATATTCATTATGACATGCTGCACCATCTATCTCCTGCTTCTCTTGATATTCTTCTAATTGTTTTTAACCGGATCTGGCAGGAGAATGTTTTTCCTGATGTCTTGTGCAAGGCTATTATCTTACCTTTCTCTAAACCTGGGAAAGATCCCCAGATTCCTGTACACTACCATCCAATTGCTTTGACGAAGCTGTTTCTGTAAGACCTTAGAGAGGATGGTTAATGCGCCTTGTTTGATTCCTCGAATCAAACTCCTCTCCCCACCCAGTGTGGGTTCCGTCGACAGCATTGCACCACGAACTACCTAATTTGACTTGAAACATCAATCAGAAAAGCCTTTCTCAAATGCCAACATCTTGTTTCAATATTCTTTGACATAGAGAAGGCTTATGACACAACATGGAGGTATGGCATTTTGCGAGACCTCCATACATATGGTTACGTGGCCATCTACCCATGTTTATTAAAAAATTTTTAATGGACAGGAGATTCCAAGTTCGTGTGGGTTCGACACTTTCCTGTTCTTTTGTACAGGAACTTGGAGTCCTTCAAGGCTGTGTATTGAGTGTTACACTCTTCAGTATAAAGATAAATGCCATCACTGAACAACTCCCTCTCACTGTTGCGAATGGAAGCTGTATGTCGACGACTTTCACATATCATGTCAGTCGTCAAACATGAGATATATTGAGCGGCAACTACAAACCGCCCTCAATTGTGTAATGGAAGTGGACTCTGGAGAACGGCTTTAATTCTCTCTCTCAAAACTGTATGCATGCACTTTTGCCGCCGATGGGGTATTCACCCTGATCCTGAACTTCATATTGGTGAAGTTTTGCTGCCAGTGGTCTCGGAGACCAAGTTCTTGGGGCTTATCTTTGATCATAAACTGACCTTTATACCACACTTAAAGCAGCTTCGGTCAAATGCACAAGAGCACTGAACATCCTCCGTGTTCTCTCTTCTACCAGTTGGGGCAGATCGCTGTTCAATGTTAAAGATATATCGTGCTCTTATTAGATCGAAACTTCGATTATGGTTCAATGGTTTATGGCTCTGCCAGACCTCGACCTTAAAGATGCTGGACCCCATTCATCACCAAGGACTTGACTCTGCACTGGGGCTTTCCGTGCCTCTCCAGTTCATAGTATATACATTGAATCTCATGAACCTTCTCTACACCTTCACCGTTTGCAACTATCTTTACAATATACTTCAAACTTCATTCCTTACCAAAGCATCCCACCTGGAAATGTGTTTTCCTTCCTCTCGTGGGCAGTACTTTTCAGAACAGACGATCTGTCATTGCTCCGTTTGGCCTTCGCCGCACCCGGGCAATTGGATGAATTGGGTCTGTCTTTGGATAACATTGCAGATTCCACAGGTTGGCCCATCCCACCATGGCTTATTACAGCCCCCAAATGTGACCTTTCTTTCAGTCACCTAAAAAAGGCAGATACTCCAGATTGGAAGTAACGTCTTTTATTCAATGAATACCTTTCAAACAATCATTCAGTTCCCATTTATACAGATGGTTCCAAATCAGGTAATTCAGTGGGCTCTGCTATGGTTTGCTATGGGTCAGTAGTTGCATGCAGAATCCCTTCTACAGCTTCTGTGTTTACTGCTGAACTGTATGCCATATCTCTTGCCCTGGATCATATTGCAGCTGAGCAGTACTCCAACTGCACTATTTATACTGATTCGCTTAGTTCTATACTTGCCTTGGAATCGCTACACGTTAGCTCACATCCTATTCTCCCAGATATTCGAAACCGACCGGCCCATTTCTCATTAGCAGCTACTTCAATCCAGTTTTTCTGGATACCAGGCCATGTGGGTATTCAGGGGAGCTTGCAGACATGGCAGCAAATATGTCTGCTTCAGCACCATCACCTATGCCTATTCCGTACATGGACTATGGTGTTGTCTTCAAGGCTCGGTTCCGTGCCAGCTGGCAGTTCACTTGGAGTGAGCAACGTGACAACAAACTTTTTCAAATCAAACCCAAAATTGGACTTTGGCCATCTAGCTTCCGTAAAGTTTGGAAGGAGGAAGTTGTTCTCACTAGGCTATGCATTGGTCACAGTTTTTTAACTCATCATTTTCTTTTATCTGGAACTGATGCACCAATGTGTAGTTTGTGTAACACTCAAATCACTATCAGCCACGTTTTACTTTCTTGCCATCGTTACAATTCTCAACGACGGCAATATTTTAAACATATTTTTTCCCAGGGTCAGTCTGTAACATTGGACAGAGTTATTGGTGATGGTGACTCTGTCCACCTTGATAATGTTTTTAATTTTTTAATGGCCATTAATCTTTTTAATCTCATTTAAGTGTTGCATATTTATTCATTACACCTTTTTAATTGTGGTTCCTTTTTTACAGTTTTAATCTCTCTCCTTCAATTTGACGGACAATGGCCAGAACATTAAATAACTCGACACCAGGACTGGAAAGGCCAACTTCAGGTGATTAAGGCTACTGTTTGAACTATCCGTTTGAACTACTTGTTAGTCGTCCTGGCGAGTTGTTATTATACTTTTGCTGCATATCATTTCACACTTTTACTACTTAACTTTTTAGTACTGGCCATATTGACTCATAACCCGGAACCAGGACTGGAAAGACCAACTTCAGGTGACTGACGGTGGTTTTTATACTTACCTGTTAGTCTTCCTGGTGGGTTATGATCATTACCATTCTGCTACAGGTAGTTCTTTACAACTTTGTTGACTGGATGTCAACATTGGTTTTTACGCCATTTTCTGTTTTAATTGCCGTTTTGCTTTTATCTTCAATTACTTTTACAAATTTTACTCCATTTACTTGACTTTTATCTTTTTACTGGACATTTGGCTACTCATTATTACGATTTTGCGGAGTGTCTTTTAAAACTTTTATTCTTTTACATTTTGATAATAGCTGCTATGACACATAACCCAGAACCAGGACTGGAAAGGCCAACTTCAGGTGATTGACGGTAGCTCTTGAACTTACCTGTTAGTCTTCCTGGCGGGTTATGATCATTACCTTTTTGCTAGAGTGAATACCTTACAACTTCTTGTACTCTGCCTTCTATCTTAACATTGTAGACTAGGTGTCAACATTGGTTTTATACTTTTTTGTTTTACCTTCATTCCCATTTATGTCTATTACTACATTTTTTTTTTTTTTTTACATTTTTACCGAATGTCTGGCGCAGATAGCCTCGCTGCTTTGTGCCATAAAACACTAAATCAATCAATCAACCCACTTATCCACAATTATTGTGGTTCCATTGCATGGAAATCATCATGAGATAACCCTCCAGAAATAGGAATACAATACAACCTTTGGATGCATGTAGCTCCCTCTGGCTAAGTAAACCACTCTGAGGATATTCCAAGCTGTTGATTGGTTATTCAAATGTCATATATTGAAGCAAGTGTATATGAGGGACTGTTTCCAAGAAGGGAAAGAGGTGGACAGGGCTACTATTTGTCCATATCATAGTATGGACAGGGCTACTATTTGATTCAGTGCATAAGCCATATCATAGTAAAATGAAAAGATACAAAGTTCTTATTTTATATTCTAGCTTGTCAATATTAGTAATTTGAGATGCTAATTCATATGAAACTATAGACTTGGTATTTTGACATCACAAACATCCAATTGTAAGCAGTGCTGCATTCAATATACCAAGTGACTTGCTAGAATCTATATTTAGATGTGTTCTTTTAATATTTACTTGTGGTCTTAGATTGCCATGTTCCTGGCACACTGAATTTGTTTTAATGTATTGATTATCTCATTTGAACAATATTCACCCCGTGGCTTAGTTCTTCAATCCACAGGTCTTTGGTATGTGTATTCCTAGCTGAAGATACCTTATGTATCCCTTCTCGACCCTTTGGAACACCGCTTTCTTTTAGTTTCCCATTCCATACCACTATCTCTGAGAATGTATGTATTCAGTCAAGATTGGAAGGGTCTAAATCTCTATTGGGCTCCTCTCCAGAGTTCTATTCCTAATTCAAAATAACTCATATTTAGTCTTTATGGTGACTCCATATTGTCTGGTGCAACCGTGGTTCCTACTGCTCCAACTTTTACTTCTGTAACATTCCCTACTCTTACTTTAGTCATGGTCTCTACTCTGTCAACCTCAATTGGACGTCATTCATCAAGACATTACCATCCTCTTTAATCACATGTAGATTTTGTCAAGTTCCTTGCCTCAGCTTTATGTCTAACTCCATATGTTGCACTTATCCTTTCTCCATTCATAAGACCTTCTTCCATGTCCATTTACTTTCCACCTTCAATGTGGTTTCTATTCTTTTCATTCTTCTGTAACTAATTTTTTCCACTTTTCTCATCTGGTTGTTTGAGAAAGGATTGTCCACTTTGACCATGTCGTTTGAACACCTGTTTTTTCAAGTTTCCCTCTTTTTACACACTTTTCTTGTCTTTCATCCTTCTTGTTTCTTTATTTGCCTGATTGGGATCTCGGTCTTGTCTTTTTCACATTATTCCTTTCAATCTTTGTTCATGTATTCCATATAACATCTCCCTCAAGAACTATTTCATTTTCTCTCATTAGTGTGAACACCTTTAATTGTATATTTATGCCATTAATGTTATCAGAACCCTCTACTTTTTCTCTTATGTCATTCTGTATCATGACTTCTTCCTCTCCAAGACTGCCCATGAAAGTGGTTTGAACTTCAGACCCATTTCCTTGCTTTCCATCTCCCAACTGTGTTCTCATTCTGATCTTGGTTAGCTTCTTTGTCTGGTTCATTCCTTATGGTGCTAATTGGCATGTACTGCCTCCTTTTCGAGTTCAATTTTCTGAATTTTTATTTTCTGAAATCCTTCTGTTTCCAGTGATATATTCCTTGTCATCTTAACTGTCAACTCATTCAACTGGCTTATCCAGACTTATTCATAGAAGGCCATCATCTCCATATTTCTTCTTCTCATCAAATTTGCCATATAACCATGTCTCTGGCTGCTTGCTTTCACTGTCTTTCAGAGGAGATCGTTTAGACCAGAATGTGGACTGCTACCAATATCTTTATCACTCATAACCTGCACAGACTGGCTGTATCTTCTGTGAATGAACATCATCTCTCTCTTATAGCACTTCTGCATATGTCCACTTGCCTTTGGCTGGAGTAAGTCTTTTCACATCATTTCATTAATGTTTTTTTTTTAACACTGCTTATGTAATATCACTCTGTGGTTGTCTGGTGGAATGTTTTGTTTTAAACCTGCACTGTTTACAGATATTGCTATAATGTTTACTGGAGAGGTGTAGTATTCTGCAAGATCACTAGTGGCATGCTCAGTGGTGTATATGTTTGTTTCTCTGTAGCCGTATGTTTCACTCACTAGTAGACCATTGCTCATGGATTTTCTTGAGTAAAGCAGAAGGGGATTTGTGATCCCTTAATTGCATAAACTGGTGACAGTATACTTTCAGAATAGAGAATAGTGGTCATCCACTGCACTTCTCCAGTATAATGTTCTTCTAGACTTCCTGAGACATTTATTCTCCCTACCTTTTTCTCCAAGTGGAACTAGGGAGTTCTTACCACTTCCTAATTACTGGGGTGTTGGAATATAGGGGCTTTCTCCTGAGTACATTGTAGACTTGCCATACATATATACAATTATCCTCTCAGTGAGAAGAAACAAAGCTGGTTTCCTCATTCTTCATCCTATTTCCCCTGGATGTTTGTTCTCATGTGAACAATTGTTGGTCAGAATAGGTCCAGCCTGTATGGGGTTTTGCTTGTGATACCAGACATGTATACATCTTCCCATATGGTTGAGCAGATGTTTCATATCTTCCTCCTAATTCTAAATGCAGGATGTGTCTTCCCTGTGTCTATGGTTGGATGAGTTAAGATTTTTACTATTAATATAGATATTGTTTTATTCTTACAGTTGAGATGAGGCAATGCCATAACTCCATAATGTAGAGTTTTGTTTGATGTGTTTCTTGTTCCTATGGTGGTTGTTTTTTTTGTTTTGGCTGTAGGCTTAATTCCTTTTCATAATCCCGGTTGCTTGATGTATGTATGCTCATGGTTGGGGTTCATGTGTATATGTAACACAACATACACACGATAGCCATAATGTTTATGCTACTCTTTCACTTTTGTCTTGTGTAACCCTCAACCTCCTGATGCTGGAGACGGGTTGCAAAACCTCATCTGTCTGATTAGACATAACTGCGTATATACAGTTGTTTTTTTTATTACAGATGGTACTTCTCAGAATGAATTTTACTTTTTCCCATCCTCTTTCTTATGCAGTATCAAGTTCACTTCTTTCTTCTAAGGTGGAGAGCATGCCTGTTCCAGAAGTAGTGTGGTGCTTCATGTGTGCTTTGGTTTTATTTCAGAGCATAACCACTCGTTCAGGGCCATTACATTCTGCTTTATTTCAGTGTTAAGCATTTACACTAGCTCTTTCACCTTTGTAGTATGGGATTCTAGCTTAGTGTGAATGGAAATATTGAAGTTAACATTTTATTTACACTGAAAATGTATTTCATAGGTACTTACCTCTTTCACACACTTCCTGCCATTTATTTATTCTGCTGCTGCTGTTCATATAAATTCTACCAGTTCTCAAAAGTGAGGAGTGCATATGAAACACAAGAGGGAGTTAGTTGTACCAATATATGTAGCTCAGTACTATTGGTGGAGAATTAGTAACGCGGCTATATACATGTTCAGTAGCAGTGCAAAATTTGTGGGACATTGAGAGTGATGTGATAAGCATGAATTTTATTTTTCAGTTGCGATTAGGGAACAAAATAAAATTGATAGTCTGAGAGAAGTAACTATCAGAAATACATTTTCAGTATGAAACAAATGTAAACTTTCATTCACATTGTGTCGTCAGCCTGTTTTTTAGTATAGATGTGCCCCTCAGTGTGTATTCCTGTATGCATGATGAGGGGACCTCCCAGGGTAGGTTTACCTCCCTGGGATCTAAAGACCCACGTGTTTGCCGTGCATGGCAACTTGTGAAGGGGAGGAGAGAATCCTGGTGGTTGAGGGGTCCAACCCTAACACACCACTTTGGCCTTGAATTCCTGTAGATGGGCAGTTTTTGGGTGGCCCCTGGGTTTATTGGCTGGTCCACTCGGGTTAGATTCAACCAAGTACCATTGTTAAATGTCCTCAACAGGTGTTGTGGACATTGTATCTGATGCTGGTGTTTGGGTATAGTGCACACAAAACCCTGGCATTGCTGCAGTGTCCTAGTTTGACACTGTAGTGTCCCCCTATAGGGCTCTGTGGTAGGTGGGGTCAGTGGGAACCAAAATTTTCCTTTCTTTATTATGGGTACTCAATTAAACGTCGTAATAAAATGGTTAAAACAGTCTGCAGGTAACGACCACGTCTTGGAGATTCTGAGCAGCAATCTTCCCAATCTGTACCACCTGTTGTACCTTATTTTTTTATCCCACATTCTGTTTCAGATAAACCTTTAGGGCATGTCTCCCTTTTTCATGGTGAATGTATAATGAGGCCAGGCCATTCAATTAATCTTCACTGTTGGTATTTCTTAAATACATTTTGAGTCTTCTGAGAGTTGAAAATGAGCGTTCCACTGAGCTCTCTGACACAGGCAGCATGGCAAATATTTTAAACAGCCTAGAAATGACTGGGAACATTTCTGCATTGCACATTGCATATGCATCTATGACATTTTTTGGTCTGTTGTTTGCAAGTGATTTGTATCAAACTTTAAGTTCACCTACTGCAGCTAGTGAAGTGCTGTCAATGTCAGCCTTGTATATATTGACCAACTCTTTAATTTGGTCACATTGTTGTGCTGTAGGTTCTGACTGTTCTGTGATAGATCCTGATGGTAGTAAACACATGAAGTTTGTAAGGAGAGTTTTGTGTCGGTCACATATTTGTGAAAGAAAGTGATCAACAAATAGTACAAATACAACAATATGAAAGTACTCCTCAGGGCTGGTGGTTTGTGGGTTAGCATGGCACATCTGTCTTTTAGCCTGCCTTGGCATTATGATGTCAATTTGAAGCTCACTACACAGAGTTTGAGCCTCACAGAAAATGTTGTTAAATTCATTCACAGTATTATTTCTGGGTGAACAGATTAAATCTTCCACTATTTCTGCATGATGCATCGCAACACCTAAATAAATAATTTGTTGCTGCAGTAAGTTGTACAGAGGTAAACTAAAGGAAAACAATTTAGCAATGGTAAGTAGAATGATGATGAATTCTGGCTGTGTTATAGAACACAACAGTTGATTGGCTTGCATGGCCAGAATCTCTGTCTTGCCAACCTGATATGGTCTCAAGGGCATCTGCAAGTGCATGGATTAATTCTAGAAAGACAATGACTGAGTCATGTTTTTCAACGCACCGGGTGGGGCAGAGACCTTTCAAACTTTTTTTTCAATTCATGTGCTTTCATTTGGGTGTTATTGAGAAAGTTTTCAATGCTAGAAATTACTCCCATGCAATTTCACACAGGAACTTCTTTACAAGCATTAGAAATTGCCAAGTTTAGGAATGAGCACTGCAGTGTACATAGAGTGCAAGTGGAATTTATCAGTTGTGTGTGTCTGGACACCATTGAATTTCCCACTCACAGAGGCAGCACCGTCGTACCCTTGTCTTTGCAGGATAAGCCATGTCAATACCATGTTTTGTCAGATTGGTTATGATAACATCAGCCAAGTTTTTGCCTGTCACATCATAATCAGGTATAGATTGCGACAGAGTTGTCATTGGCATGCAAATAGCTAACACACAGTGAAAACTGTTCAATGCCTGAAATATCTGTTGTTTCATCAGCTAATATTGAGAAACACTTTGCAGCATTAACCATGTTGACCAAAGCATCAAGAACATGAGTATGACAGGCACTGATGATTTCATTTTGAATTTGAGGACTTTGATATGTAGCATTCCTCTTTGTACTCTTAAGGCGTGCTGAAAGCTTGACATCACCCTTTGCCCTGTAGTGCAAAATTGCCCAAAATTCGATCATTATCGATGGGCTTCTCATCAGTTTCACCAACAACACATTGGACCAGAATCATATTTTCCCCTCAAAGCTAAACCCTCTCTCCCACACAGCAATACATAATCAATAATAGACATTAAATATTGCCAGTTCTGTTCAATTCTTGCTTGTAAGTTGCATCAAGCTGCAAGTGCACAGATGAACTTGTGTTTATGATCTGTAGAAAACTGTTAGCTTTTCTTTGCTGTCTTGGTGGTACTGTTTCAATTCATGTGCCTTGAAGTCTTCAGCAGCCTTCTTCCAGTTTGTGTATGGCAATTTCACTAGTTGTCCCAATTTCTGGCTTTCAACACCAGCATCATCAGAAACAAAAAGATATCAGTACTTGCAGAAAGCACCTTTTGCATGTTGACTGTAGAGTAGCCATCTCCACTGTGAAAGCCAACGATCCTGAAAATGCAGCTTTTGGACCACACCAGGGAAAACATAATCACTCCCTGGCTTCTAGGCATTCTCAAGAAGACATTTTTTGTTTCAGCATTTATCTAAAAGAGACAGAAAGACATAGTTCTAATCAAGTTATTTTGCACATAGGAAAGTTTGTTATGAGAGTACAATAACCTCAAGAGAAAGGCTTAGAGCTGTACTTCACAGAGCAGGCCTATCATCCTGTGGCTGTAGGCCTACAATCACTAGCAGCAATGAATATTCAGTCTAAAACTCATCAGAGTGTTTTTATGATTTTGAATACAAAATTAATATAATGAAGAGTCAACTTACCTGTGTACCAATGCTGACATCATCACAAATGTAATTTCCAATGTCCCAGACTGGACCTGAGGTGGTAGTGGCAGCACTGGTAGAAGGCAACGGTGATAACTCTGACAGTTCAGTTGACAATTCTGATTCAACCTGATTGGCTTTAGTATATTGATCAGGTTCAGCCTCATGAATGGGTTTAAAGAACCCATGCAGTGTCTTTGCTTTTAGGCTTGACATAGTGAATGATTGTTTATTGCAACTTGTGTTTGTTAATGTCACATTCACATTACCATTGGTGCTAATGGTACTAGGTTAGTGCCATGGTACTGCCATAGTGCCACCCACTGTTTATTTGTGAAGTTAATTTTGAAATCCAGGAATCTGAACATACACTGTCCATGATATTTGAATACAGATTATACACACTGTACATATATTGTGCACTCCTGAGTGACTCTATATTTTATATGTTGATGACAGGACTGTAGGCCTAATTTGCTGGGCCTGATAACTTTAAGTTATATATTATATATATAGGCCTATATATTTATGATTAAAAAATAAGACAAACACCTCAGTGTGCCATTCTGAAATTTGCCAAAATGGTGGTCTCAGAATGCATAATTCAGGCTTTTCTTTTATGTTTTCATTAAATACTTCCGGTGGTATTTCCCTGGACCCCTCTAGCATGGTTTCATCGCCTGTGGTGCTTGCATCAAGCACTTAAACTAAACTCTCCTCCCAATGGCCATTTCTGGCTACGCTTCTGTTTCGAGCTGATTGTCCACATGACAATAATCGTCCCTTTACACTGGTGGAACTGAAACTGGCCCTTTATCGGTCTGGCAGTACATCAGCTTAGCCTGATGATATACACTATAACATGGTGCACCATCCATCTCCTGCTTCTCTTGATATTCTTCTGATTGTTTTTAACTGCATCTGGCAAGAGAACGTTTTCCTGATGCCTGGCACCAGGCTATTGTTCTACCTTTCTCTAAGCTTGGGAAGGATCCCAAGATTTCTTCAAACTACCATCCAGTTGCTTTGACAAGCTGTCTCTGTAAGACCTTAGACTGGATGGTTAATGCTTATCTTGTTTGGTTCTTTGAATCAAACAACCTCCTCTGCCCACCTAGTGTGAGTTTGATGACAGCCCTTCATCATGGACCACCTGATTCGACTTGAAACATCAATCAGAGAAGCCTTTCTCAAACGACAACATCTTGTGTCAGTAGTCTTTCACATTAAGAAGGGGTTACATGATGGCAACATGGAGGTATGACATTTTGTGAGACCTCCATATATATGGGTTACTTGCCATTTGCCCATTTTATTACAAAAAAATTAATGGACAGGAAATTAAAAATTTTTAATGGACAGGAAATTCCAAGTTCATGTGGGTTTGACACTTTCCTGTTCTTTTACAGGAACTTGAGTCCCTCAGGGCTGTGTTCTGAGTGTCACACTTTCAGAATAAAATTAATGCCTTCACTGAACAACTCCCCTCACTATTGCAAACAGTTGTTGAATATGAGTTGTATTGATCGGCAGCTATATACTGCACCCTCAATTGTGTACTGAAGTGGGCTACAGCAGATGGCTTTAATTTCTAACTCTCTAAAACCATTTGATGCACTTTTGCTGCCAATGAGTTATTCACCCCTGATCCTGAACTCTGTATCGGTGAAGTTGTGCTGCTTGTGGTCCTGAGACTAAGTTTTTTGGACTTATCTTTGACCATAAGCTGTCCTTTATACCACACATCAAGCAGCTATGAGTCAAATGTATAAGAGCACTGAACATCCTCCTGCGGCCTCTCTTCTCACCACTTGGGGTGGATCAACGTGACTGTGCTAAAGATATATTATGCTCTTATTCAATTGAAACTCGACTATGGATTACTGGTCTATGGCTTTGCCTGAGCATTGGCCTTAAAGATGCTAGAGCCTATTTATCATCAAGGACTTCAGCTCTGCACGGGGGCTTTCCACACTTCCCCAGTTCAGAGCTTATACATAGTCTCATGAACCTTCTTTGCATCTCTGCCATTTGCAACTGTCTTTACTGTATGCTTCAAAACTTCATTCCTTACAAAGCATCCCACCTGGGTTGTGTTTTCCTTCCTCAACAGCCATACTTTTCAGAACAGACAGTCTGCCATTGCTCCTTTTGGACTTTGTATCCAGGCACGGTTGGATTGGGTTTGTCCTTGGATCAGATAGCATTGCTGTGTCCTGGTCAGCCCATCCCACCATGGTTTCTTATTGCCCCCAGTTGTGACCTATCAAAGTCATCTGAGAAAAGAATATTCCCAATTGGAAATACTGTCTGCTATTTGCTGAATATCTTTCAAACCATCCTTACATTCCTATTTATACAGATGGTTCAAAATCAAGTGACTGTGTGGGCCCTGCCATGGTTTGTTGGGGTTTGGTGGTTGCAAACAGAATCCCTACAGCTTCTGTGTTCACTGCTGAAATGTATGCCATTTCTCTTGCCCTGGATCATAGAAGCTAAGCAGTACTCAAACTGCACTATTTATACTGACTCGCTTAGTTCTCACTGGCCCTGGGATTGCTTCTGTTGGTTCTCACCCTGTTCACGCTGATATCTGTGTCGACTGGCCCATTTCTCTTTAACATCTACTTTTATCCAATTTGTCTGGATACCGGCCATGTTGGTATTTATGAAATGAGCTCATCGATACCACAGCTACGTCTATTTGCTCTGGCACTATCACTGCTGTGCCTGTCCATACATGGACTATGGTCCTGTATTCAGGGCTTTCTTCATGCCAGCTGGCAGTCGACTTGAGTAAGCAACAAGAAAACAAGCTTTCCATATAAAACCCTGATTTGGACTTTTGTCGTCCTGCTACTTCAAGGATCGGAAAGAGGAAGTTGTTCTAACTAGACTATGCATTGGTCACAGTTTTTAACTCATCATTTTCATTTATCTGGATCTGATGCACCAGTGTGTAGTTTGTGTAACACTCAAATCACAATGTTTTTACTTTCTTTTCATCATTACAACTCTCAACTATGGCACCATTTTCAACATGTTCTGTCCCAAGGTTTGGCATAACATTAGACAGTGTTATTGGTGATGGTGTCACTGTCCACCTTGGTAATGTTTTTAGTTTTTAAAGCCCATTAATCTTTTAATGCCATTTAAGTTTTTAATTTATACATTACACTTTTTTTAATGTGGTTCCTTTTAAAATAACAGTTCATCTAGTTCTCTTTGAAATTAGAAACTGGCCATAGCATTAAGTAACTCGTAACTAGGAGTGGAAAGGCCAAGTTCAGGTGACTAATGTTGCTGTTTGAACTTCCTGTTAGTTATCCTGGTGAGTTATTGTTATAATTTGCTACAAGTCTTTAAAACCTTTTATTACTCTCCTTTTGAAAACCATAACGTCAAATAACTCAGAACCAGGACTGGAAAAGCCAACTTCAGGTGACTGATGGTGGTTTTGTACTTATCTGTTAGTATTCCTGGTGAGTTATGTAATTACAGTTATGCTACAGAAAGTCCTTTAAACTTGAATGCTGTTTTTCTCTTAACATTGTAGACTAGATGTAAACTTTGGTTTTATGCTATTTATGTTTTTCAAACTTTGTTTTGTTTTACCTTAATTCTCTTTTATAAATTTTACTAAATTTACTTTAATTTTACTGATGTTTGGTACAGTTAGCCTAGCTATTTTGTGCTATAAAACACTAAATCAACCAACCAGTATGGATGTAAATTTTGATCATTCAACAAAATATTTGTTAAAAATAGTTACATTATTATTCAAACTTGCTCAAATCTTTTGTTCATTTCTTTTCTATTTTTGTAGACTGTTCGACATGGGTTTCATTCCAACCAACAGCTGTAGCTTTTGATCCAATTCAGAGGATATTAGCTATTGAACAAGAACTGATCATTAAAATGTATCCTTCTGTGTTACTGTTTAAGAATATTATGAAGCCAACTAGTTCTTGCAGTATAACACTGTATATTGAGTGAATAACAAATTATTCTTAAACTATACAGCTTTCAGTTTTTTTCTCCCAAAACAATAATGGATAGGTCTCTTAGGATTTAATTCACTATTTTAACTTTGTGTTCTATTTTACAAACTGTTTACATTCCATATGAAGATTGTAAGTATATAAGTTTATATGTGATGTGATTGAGAGAAATTCTTCTTGGTGAGCCTACTTGTATATTGAAGATGGAAATCCATGATTTTTAATGTCCAAATCTTGTTCTTTGACAAGGGAACACTGGTTTTGATGATAGCATAATAGTTTAGAATTGATGGCAATTCACCAACTTGTGTTGCATTTAAAATTCCTGCACAACTATGTTTGTCCAAAAAAGAAATGTAAATATATTTTCATTTCACAGCTTTCTCTAATAGTCAGTAAAATTCAATTTTTTTATGTTAATTTTACATTTCTTTGCTAACATTTTGTCTATTTTGCTTTTCATGCATGGTTCAGGATTTTATTGTCATAAACTGACAAGATATTTTAAACAAATAAAGGTCATTTGATGTTTTGTTTTTGAATATTGTG
>NC_134832.1:156867328-156932638 GCF_004210375.1 Tachypleus tridentatus | reverse complement strand
ACTGAAAATGGCCCTTCATCGGTCAGCCAGTACATCTGTTGGACCTGATGATGTACACTATGACATGCTGCGCTATCTCTCTTCTGCTTCTCTTGATATTCTTCTAATTGTTTTTAATCGGATCTGGCAGGAGAATGTTTTTCCTGATGTCTTGTGCCAGGCTATTATCTCACCTTTCTCTAAACCTGGGAAAGAACCCCAGATTCCTTTACACTACCATCCAATTGCTTTGATGAGCTGTTTCTGTAAGACATTAGAGAGGATGGTTAATGCACGTCTTGTTTGGTTCCTCGAATCAAACAACCTCCTCTCGCCCACCCAGTATGGGTTCCGACGACAGCACTCCACCACAGACCACCTAATTTGACTTGAAACATCAATCAGAGAAGCCTTTCTCAAATGCCAACATCTTGTTTCAATATTCTTTGACATTGAGAAGGCTTATGACACAACATGGAGGTATGGCATTTTGCGAGACCTCCATATATATGGGTTACGTGGCCATTTACCCATGTTTATTAAAAAAATTTTAATGGACAGAAGATTCCAAGTTCGTGTGGGTTCGACACTTTCCCGTTCTTTTGTACAGGAACTTGGGGTCCCTCAGGGCTGTGTTTTGAGTGTCACACTTTTCAGTATAAAGATAAATGCCATCACTGAACAACTTCCTCTCACTGTTGCAAATGGGCTCTATGTTGATGACTTTCACATCTCGTGTCAGTCGTCGAACATGAGATATATTGAGCGACAACTGCAAACTGCCCTCAATCGTGTACTGAAGTGGAATACGGCAAATGGTTTTAATTTTTCTCTCTCTAAGACCATCTGCATGCACTTTTGCTGCCAACAGGGTATCCACCCTGATCCTGAACTCCATATCGGAGAAGTTTCACTGCCAATGGTCCCTGAGACCAAGTTCTTGGGGCTTATCTTTGACCATAAGCTGACCTTTATACCACACTTAAAACAGCTATGGGTGAAATGCACAAGAGCACTGAACATCCTCCATGTCCTCTCTACTGTCAGTTGGGGAGCGGATTGATGTTCTATGTTAAAGATATATCGTGCTCTTATTCATTCAAAACTTGACTATGGATCAATGGTCTATGGCTCTGCCAGACCCACGGCTGTAAAGATGCTAGATCCCATTCATCATCAAGGACTTTGACTCTGCACTGGGGCTTTCTGCACCTCCCCAGTTTGGAGCTTATGCATGGAATCTCACAAACCTTCTCTGCACCTTCACCGTTTGCAACTGTCTTTACTGTATTCTTTGAAACTTTGCTCCTTACCAAAGCATTCCACTTGGGGATGTGTTTTCTTTCCTCAGTGGATCTTACTTTTTCAAAGCAGATGATCTGCCATTGCTCCTTATGGCCTTCGCATCCAGGCTCAATTGGATGAATTGGGTCTGTCCTTAGAAAACATTGCTGAATCCACTGGTCAGCCCATCCCCCCCGTGGCTTATTACAGCCCCCAAAAGTCATCTGAAAAAGGCAGATACTCCCGATTGAAAGTACTGTCTTTTATTTACTGAACATCTTTTGAACAACCTTTCTATTCCAGTTCATATGGATGGTTCAAAATCAGGTGATTCTGTTGGCTCTGCCATCGTTTGTTGTGGTTTGGTGGTTGTGCGCAGAATCCCCTCTACAGCTTCTATGTTCAATGCTGAACTCTATGCCATATATCTTGCCGTGGATCATATTGAAGTTGAGCAGTACTCCGACTGCACTATTTATACTGACTCCCTTTGTTCTCTACTGGCCTTGGAATCACTTCACATTGGCTCACACCCTGTTCTTGCTGATATTCAAAACTGACTGGCCCATTTCTCATTAACATCTACTTCTATCCAGTTTTTCTGGATACCAGGCCACGTTGGTATTTGCAGGAATGCGCTTGCAGACATGGCAGCTAAATCTATCTGCTCTGGCACTATCACCACTGTTCCTATTCCGTACATGGACTATGGTCCTGTATTCAAGAGTCGGCCCCATGCCAGCTGGCAGTCCACTTGGAGTGAGCAATGCGACAACAGGCTTTTTCAAATAAAACCCTATATTGGGCTTTGGCCGTCTAGCTTCCATAAGGTTCGGAAGGAGGAAGTTGTTATAACTAGACTATGCATTGGTCACAGTTTTTTAACTCATCGTTTTCTTTTATCTGGAACTGATGCACCAGTGTGTAGTTTGTGTAACACTCAAATCACTGTAAGCCACAATTTACTTTCATGCCATCGTTACAACTCTTAACGACGGCACTATTTTAAATATGTTCTGTCCCAGGGTTTGTCTTTAACATTGGACAGTGTTATTGGTGATGGTGACACTGTCCACCTTGATAAAGTTTTTAGTTTTTTAATGGCCATTAATCATTTTAACCTCATTTAAGTGTTTAATATTTATTCATTACACCTTTTTAGGTGAACCACCTTTTTGTGGTTCCCTTTTCAGAGTCTCAATCTCTCTAGTTCAATTTGACATTGTAAAATGGCCAGAACATTAAATAACTGGACACCAGGACTGGAAAGGCCAACTTCAGGTGACTAACACTGCTGTTTGAACTATCCGTTTGAACTACTGTTAGTCGTCTTGGCAAGTTTTTATTACAGTTTTGCTGCATGTCATTTAACACTTTTATTACTTTACCTTTTAGTACTGGCTATAATGACACATAACCCGGAACCAGGACTGGAAAGACCAACTTCAGGTGACTGACGGTGGTTCTTGTACTTACCTGTTAGTCTTTCTGGTGGGTTATGATCATTACCATTATGCTAGAGAAAGTCCTTTACAACTTCTCTTACTCTGCCTTCTCTCTTAACATTGTAAACTAGGTGTCAACATTGGTTTTATACTTTTTTCTGTTTTTCAATGATGTTTTGTTTTACCTTCATTTCCTTTTATGTATTTTACTACATTTAATTTATTTTTACCTTTTTACTGGATGTTTGGTGCAGATAGCCTAGCTGCTTTGTGCCATAAAACACTAAATCAATCAATCAATCAATTGATAATGTTAAATGCATCTTATTGCAAAAAAAAAAAAAAAAAAGGTAACTTTATGTGTAAACATGATTTTGTAAGCTTTAGGGAGCTAAGTATTAAAGAACTTAGTAAGTTTATTGTTTGTAATAACTTTTTACATTTGTTTATATTAATTTAATTAAAATTAGTTGGTTATTATGTGTAAAATAATTTGTTATAATTTTAAGACATTTGCAATTTTGACTTGATAACTTTAGGACTAACCTAAATCTTCTAAGCCAGTTAGGATCTAAGCTATATTATTTGGATTAAATATAAAAAATATTCTTATCAGTAAGGGAGTAATGTGTTCCATGCTGTTTGTTTTTAAATTCTTGTATTGTACTGGTTGGTCCATATTGGATTCACATGTGAATAATGGAAGAATAAAAGGTTGCAATACACAAGTTACTATGGCTTTTCTCTAATTCTTAACAGGTTACATTTTTGTTACATGAGTAGCAACTAAACAATTGGATGCTTAAAGATTTGTGATAAACTTAACAACAATACACTATGGAAGGGGGGATTCAGTAATAAGTGATGAGGCCTTTAAAAATAATGCTTATATAAAAATATTTTACCACATATTGGAAATGTCTGAGATACATGTACAGAAACATAATTTGCCATATATTGGAAAAGTCTAAGCTACATGTACATAAAAATATTTTACCATATATTGGAAATGTCCGAGATACATGTACATGAAAATAATTTGCTGTACATTGGGAAACTGTGCTATATGAACTTTTAAAAATTGGATGTTGCATAGATATTCTGAATATTATTTAAAATTGTCTTGATCAGTCTGACAATTGTGAAAGAAAATAAGGATGTACAGATGAAAAAGGGAAGCATGTGTGTGTGGAGCTGGACAGTTAGTGCCAGTTGATTATATTTGTTTAATTAATTAATATCACATTCTTCAAGTCCTAATATATACAAGCAAAAAAATGGAATTGTTGGTTGGTGTAACAAGCCAGTTGCATTCCTTCTATTCAGCAGTCCAAAATTATTAACCGTAGCAGCTAGACTTGGTTTTGTGGTAATACGAATTAAACTTTATACACAGGATTGTGACCTCCCATGAATTGCATCACAGATAGCCCATTATGTATTTAAAACTAACAAATATAATAGTAATACTTTGATTACTTGAATATTTTGACTAATTTAAAATGGCAATGATAAAAAATCCAAATTTTGATGAGTTGATTTTCACAACTGTGGGTTTAATTGTATTTTTATTAGTCTGTTGGTAAAATAAAAACTAATTTAAATTAGTATTCTGTTTTATAATCACTTAGTTTACATGACACTAATTGTTATAATTACTGCTCTTAGATAATTGATTAAACCATTGAAAAATATCTGTGTGCTGCCATATTTTAAACATTTGTTGTCAGCTGTTCTGAAATCTATTTTTCACTTATGTAGTGATGCATACATCATCTTCACTGGTGGTCATCCTTATGAGAAAACAGGAAAGACTTCTAGACTTACTGTTTTACAAGGAAATGCAACAACGGTATTGGAAATGGACAGTTGTATAGTAGACTTTGTTACCCTATGTGAAAGTCCTTGGCAGAATGGTAAGTTCTGAAATATATCTGTAGAAGTCCTTTATTTGTGCTGCTAGTGGAAACCTTGTTTCAGATTGATGTGTTGTGGCTAGTAGATTAGTATCTGGACTACTATTAGAACCCTTGCCTCAGATTAATGTGTTGTGGCTAGTAGATTAGTATCTGGACTAGTATTGGCATCACTGGCTCAGATTAGTGTGTTGTGATTGGTAGTTGAGCAGTTGGGCTACCAGTTGAACTTTCAACTTACATTGATTTTGTGACTAGTAATTTAGCAGCTGAGCTGCCAGTGGAAGTATTGGCTCACGTTAATGTGTTTTGTGGTTAAAATATTGCACAGTTACACAGGATCTTGTGGTTACATTACAATTCTGAGTATCTGTGGTAATGTTATGGTGATCATATGCAAATTGTTGTCATTTTTTGTAACCTATACAGTCACCTTTGTATAATTATTATTAATATTATAATGTTTTGTTACTTGATACTAATCACCAACTAATTTTTAACCTACATTTTTGCTGTAAATAATCTGCCAGTTTTGGATAATGACTGTATATAGTAAAACTTTGTATAATTAGGCTTAACTGTTCTCTTGAGCTGTTATCTATGGCACCATTTATCTAGTAAAATTAGGCTTAGTTGGTTCTATAAGCTGTTAACAGTGTTAGTTTTATTTTAATGTGTTGGATTATATCATTTTAAATATTCCTACATTTTACTTGCATTGCCAAACAAGAATCATTTAAGATTTTGGCTCAAAATGTTTTTTACCATATTGTAATTGTAAACATTTTGTAATGTAAGTGATTGTGGGTTCAATATTATGCCTCCTTGATTAGTATATTTGTATGAAAGTTTGTTTCTAGTTTCTATTCAGACTGTACATCAGACTAAAACATTTACTGCTATCTTTTTGTCATTACTCAAAATCTAATGCATGAAGAATGTGTGTATATGTGTATATCCATTGTAGAGAAAAATAATATTTGTAAGACAGAAGTTTAATTGTTGGCTTTGACTTGTGGATTCTAAAGTTTTTATGTGCATCAGACAAGTTAGTTGATGTATTTTTATGGCTATGTGTAAATTCAATCAATGTATAAACTGTTGCAC
Source organism: Tachypleus tridentatus (assembly GCF_004210375.1). NCBI lineage: Eukaryota > Metazoa > Arthropoda > Merostomata > Xiphosura > Limulidae > Tachypleus > Tachypleus tridentatus. The sequence continues at coordinate 156,926,907 of NC_134832.1, read as the reverse complement.
TTTGACTTTTTGAATTATATTAACCTTTCTTTGATTTCTCTTGTTCCTATTAAGAAAAGGTAGATTAAGCAGTCATCATTAACCCAAACTTTGTTATATGTTCTAAGAAATAAGTATTTGTCATTTTGTTTGGTTGTTCTACTCAGTTTCTTGGATTTTTATTTTTCATATTTTTATACTTATTTTAATCTAAATGCTTTTTCTTTATCAGCCATTTTCATTTATAGTTTTCTTTATTATTTTGAGTAAATAACAGTTTTTGCTATTATACATACACAGTAAAAAGAAAATGTATTCTTTTTTAGATTTTTAATGTGATTGTACAGTGAGGATTTCCATTATAAAAAAGAAAGATTCATTATGTAAAGAAACTTAGACTCTTAAATAGATTTATGTTTTTAAATTTAATTTTTTATGTATGTCAATTCCATTAAATTATTTTTCAGACTTTCAGGAACCTTATGCTGTTGTAGTGGTTCTAAATAATGAGCTAGTTGTGGTAGACTTAACAACTGAAGGGTAAGTAGTTACATATTAGTAGTTCATGCTTCTATATAAACTAGTTGTGGTAGACTTAACAACTGAAGGGTAAGTAGTTACATATTAGTAGTTCATGCTTCTATATAAACTAGTTGTGGTAGACTTAACAACTGAAGGGTAAGTAGTTACATATTAGTAGTTCATGCTTCTATATAAACTAGTTGTGGTAGACTTAACAACTGAAGGGTAAGTAGTTACATATTAGTAGTTCATGCTTCTATATAAACTAGTTGTGGTAGACTTAACAACTGAAGGGTAAGTAGCTACATATTAGTAGTTCATGCTTCTATATAAACTAGTTGTGGTAGACTTAACAACTGAAGGGTAAGTAGTTACATATTAGTAGTTCATGTTCTATATAAACTAGTTGTGGTAGACTTAACAACTGAAGGGTAAGTAGTTACATATTAGTAGTTCATGCTTCTATATAAACTAGTTGTGGTAGACTTAACAACTGAAGGGTAAGTAGTTACATATTAGTAGTTCATGCTTCTATATAAACTAGTTGTGGTAGACTTAACAACTGAAGGGTAAGTAGTTACATATTAGTAGTTCATGCTTCTATATAAACTAGTTGTGGTAGACTTAACAACTGAAGGGTAAGTAGTTACATATTAGTAGTTCATGCTTCTATATAAACTAGTTGTGGTAGACTTAACAACTGAAGGGTAAGTAGTTACATATTAGTAGTTCATGCTTCTATATAAACTAGTTGTGGTAGACTTAACAACTGAAGGGTAAGTAGTTACATATTAGTAGTTCATGCTTCTATATAAACTAGTTGTGGTAGACTTAACAACTGAAGGGTAAGTAGTTACATATTAGTAGTTCATGCTTCTATATAAACTAGTTGTGGTAGACTTAACAACTGAAAGGTAAGTAGTTACATATTAGTAGTTCATGCTTCTATAAAAACTAGTTGTGGTAGACTTAACAACTGAAGGGTAAGTAGTTACATATTAGTAGTTCATGCTTCTATATAAACTAGTTGTGGTAGACTTAACAACTGAAGGGTGAAGTAGTTACATATTAGTAGTTCATGCTTCTATATAAACTAGTTGTGGTAGACTTAACAACTGAAGGGTAAGTAGTTACATATTAGTAGTTCATGCTTCTATATAAACTAGTTGTGGTAGACTTAACAACTGAAGGGTAAGTAGCTACATATTAGTAGTTCATGCTTCTATATAAACTAGTTGTGGTAGACTTAACAACTGAAGGGTAAGTAGCTACATATTAGTAGTTCATGCTTCTATATAAACTAGTTGTGGTAGACTTAACAACTGAAGGGTAAGTAGCCACATATTAGTAGTTCATGCTTCTATATAAACTAGTTGTGGTAGACTTAACAACTGAAGGGTATGTAGCCACATATTAGTAGTTCATGCTTCTATATAAACTAGTTGTGGTAGACTTAACAACTGAAGGGTAAGTAGCTACATATTAGTAGTTCATGCTTCTATATAAACTAGTTGTGGTAGACTTAACAACTGAAGGGTAAGTAGTTACATATTAGTAGTTCATGCTTCTATATAAACTAGTTGTGGTAGACTTAACAACTGAAGGGTAAGTAGTTACATATTAGTAGTTCATGCTTCTATATAAACTAGTTGTGGTAGACTTAACAACTGAAGGGTAAGTAGCCACATATTAGTAGTTCATGCTTCTATATAAACTAGTTGTGGTAGACTTAACAACTGAAGGGTAAGTAGCCACATATTAGTAGTTCATGCTTCTATAAAACTAGTTGTGGTAGACTTAACAACTGAAGGGTAAGTAGCCACATATTAGTAGTTCATGCTTCTATATAAACTAGTTGTGGTAGACTTAACAACTGAAGGGTAAGTAGCCACATATTAGTAGTTCATGCTTCTATATAAACTAGTTGTGGTAGACTTAACAACTGAAGGGTAAGTAGCTACATATTAGTAGTTCATGCTTCTATATAAACTAGTTGTGGTAGACTTAACATTTCTGTCTCTACGTTGGTCAACATTTAAAAAACGTATTTCAGTTATGTATGAAATGTGTGGTTAAGGTGATAGTACAGTTATGTATGAAATGTGTGGTTAAGGTGATAGTACAGTTATGTATGAAATGTGTGGTTAAGGTGATAGTACAGTTATGTATGAAATGTGTGGTTAAGGTGATAGTACAGTTATGTATGAAATGTGTGGTTAAGGTGATAGTACAGTTATGTATGAAATGTGTGGTTAAGGTGATAGTACAGTTATGTATGAAATGTGTGGTTAAGGTGATAGTACTTTCCCTGTGATTTTGATGGCATTATATATTAGTTGAAATATATATGTATCTACATAACACATACCCTGTTTTTGTCAGCTACCTTGATGTATTAGAAGTATGTAAATGTTGGGGGGGGATTTAAATGTAATGGTGAATTACAAAAGACCAGAACAACATGAAATGTGGATCTGAAGTATCTTATATCTAGACAAGGATAAACCGTGTTATTTAATCTTAGAACAACATGAAATGTGGATCTGAAGTGTCTTATTTCTAGACAGGGATAAACCATGTTATTTAATCTTAGAACAACATGAAATGTGGATCTGAAGTGTCTTATTTCTAGACAGGGATAAACCATGTTATTTAATCTTAGAACAACATGAAATGTGGATCTGAAGTGTCTTATATCTAGACAATGATAAACCAAGTTATTTAATCTTAGAACAACATGAAATGTGGATCTGAAGTGTCTTATTTTTAGACAGGGATAAACCATGTTATTTAATCTTAGAACAACATGAAATGTGGATCTGAAGTGTCTTATTTCTAGACAGGGATAAACCATGTTATTTAATCTTAGAACAACATGAAATGTGGATCTGAAGTGTCATATCTAGACAAGGATAAACCAAGTTATTTAATCTTAGAACAACATGAAATGTGGATCTGAAGTGTCTTGTATCTAGACAGGGATAAACCAAGTTATTTAATCTTAGAACAACATGAAATGTGGATCTGAAGTATCTTATATCTAGACAAGGATAAACCAAGTTATTTAATCTTAGAACAACATGAAATGTGGATCTGAAGTGTCTTATTTCTAGACAAGGATAAACCAAGTTATTTAATCTTAGAACAACATGAAATGTGGATCTGAAGTGTCTTATTTCTAGACAGGGATAAACCATGTTATTTAATCTCAGAACAACATGAAATGTGGATCTGAAGTGTCTTATTTCTAGACAGGGATAAACCATGTTATTTAATCTTAGAACAACATGAAATGTGGATCTGAAGTGTCTTATTTCTAGACAAGGATAAACCAAGTTATTTAATCTTAGAACAACATGAAATGTGGATCTGAAGTGTCTTATTTCTAGACAGGGATAAACCATGTTATTTAATCTTAGAACAACATGAAATGTGGATCTGAAGTGTCTTATTTCTAGACAGGGATAAACCATGTTATTTAATCTTAGAACAACATGAAATGTGGATCTGAAGTGTCTTATTTCTAGACAGGGATAAACCATGTTATTTAATCTTAGAACAACATGAAATGTGGATCTGAAGTGTCTTATATCTAGACAAGGATAAACCAAGTTATTTAATCTTAGAACAACATGAAATGTGGATCTGAAGTGTCTTATTTTTAGACAGGGATAAACCAAGTTATTTAATCTTAGAACAACATGAAATGTGGATCTGAAGTGTCTTGTATCTAGACAGGGATAAACCAAGTTATTTAATCTTAGAACAACATGAAATGTGGATCTGAAGTATCTTATATCTAGACAAGGATAAACAAAGTTATTTAATCTTAGAACAACATGAAATGTGGATCTGAAGTGTCTTATTTCTAGACAAGGATAAACCAAGTTATTTAATCTTAGAACAACATGAAATGTGGATCTGAAGTGTCTTATTTCTAGACAGGGATAAACCATGTTATTTAATCTTAGAACAACATGAAATGTGGATCTGAAGTGTCTTATTTCTAAACAGGGATAAACCATGTTATTTAATCTTAGAACAACATGAAATGTGGATCTGAAGTGTCTTATTTCTAGACAGGGATAAACCCATGTTATTTAATCTTACTGTTGGGCTGCTGTTTTGCCCCCTAGGCTCATCCTTTTACCTAATCATAGTTGAGGAAGAAATGGTAGGTGGTACTGAGCGTCAAAGAAGAAAACATAAAGCAATATTTTGTTGCTAGATCTTAAAAATTTTTAAGATGGCATTACAATAAAAATTTCCAAATTAAGCTTACACAAGAAGAAAATGTAGAATAAATATTCTTTATAGCTGAGCTTTTAAACACAAGATACACGTTAGGCAACTTCTGAATGGCATTAGTCGTAATTAGGGTCACATTTATATGTAGGAAGAATACACACTAGCCTAGGGCAACAAATTTAAGAGACATCAAAGAAAAGTGGCAACAAAAATTTAAGGCAGTGAGTTTTAATTAATGTTATGGAAACATTACAACCTGCTGTGTGACATGATCTTGTAACTTACGACTTAATACAAGAGATTTATTTCTCGAGTAACTGTGTGGAAGTGGACAAAAAAATATCTGAATAGAGTGGCATTGTACTTTAATGCTGCCTTGGGTAAAATCAGAAATATTGCATAAATACTAAGGGCTAAGAATAGAATAGTAACAAGCTCTCATAATGGAAAATAGTTTCAACAGACTTTTTCTATTTATTACTTAAACATAGTTTTATTATTAAATTGCTTTTTAATGTTTCAAATTTAAGTTAAATATTACAGTAGTTTCTTTGTAATGAATGCATACTACCTAACAAAATAAGGAAAATGTGAAGTGTTATGAAAACTAAGAGATTTTACTAATATTTCCATTACATTACATTTTTCTGTCAATAAGAAATATGTCACCTTATTTATTACACAAAATGTGTGTAGGATAATGTATTTAACATGTAGTCAAACATGTACACTGTTATAACTGATGTACAGACATCAAAAAATAAGTGTCATTATATCTTATAATTTTTACTATACACGTTATTTAGAATTTTATTTGTATGTTTTCAGATTTCCTTCTTTCCCGAACCTTTATCCCATGGACTTACACGAATCTCCTGTTACGTTTTGTACATATCTCACAGATTGTTCGATTGATTTTATACCAGCTCTTTTTTCCGTAGGCTCCAAAAGAAAAAAGCATTCTGGATTTTCAAAGAAAGTGAGATTTATCTTTAATTTTTTAATTTATCTTTCAGTGTTTGTGACTAAGTAATATTTGGACAAAGCTACATTACTTTATAAGTATACAAAGATTTTTGTTACCTGTACAATTAGTTACATTTAGGAATTTTTTTTAAGAAACTGATGTTATTAAATATGAATAGCAGGTAAATGGTATTTAATAAAGATTTTAACAATTTCATAATATGTAATTATGAATGTTTGGAGCAGGCAGTGTTCAAACAACACTTACAAGAAACCTGTTTCTGCACATCAACCAATATTAATAATATATTATTCTGTTTTTAAAAATTAAAGTAATATTTTTGTGCTAAAGTGCATTTCAACAATCTACTATGCTTTGTAAATAATATCAATCAGTGATAGTTAGTGATTAGTGTAAATATTAAATTGTATTTAAATTGTGATCCAGGCTATGTGCTACACATTGTTTTGTAAATAACTCCCTTTTAACTTTAACAGAGACCCATAAAATCTTGCTATCTAGCTTATGCTTTGAGTTGTATAAAAAAAGTAGACATTTATTTTTTGTTTGTCTGTGATTGTTTAAATTTAGACTTCTAGCAGTTATTGAATTGTGACAACAAAATGGCAGAGAATGACCTTTCTTGATGATTGAAATTACATAAAGTGAATATTGTTACATAAAAACAATCTTTTACAGTACCTTGTAATTAAGTGCAAGGTTATATTGTTCCAAACATTTTAACTAAAAATGAGTTTAAATTATTATCTTAGAATAAATCCATGCCACACTTCCTTCTTAGACAGCAGAATCATTCTTGTGGAACTAAATAAAAACAGGCTTCAGCAAATAATATGGGAGTTATTTTGTAATTAAACTTGTTTGTCAGCATTGATACATACAATGCAGTTTCAGTATGTGTGGTCATGTCTGACATGTGAACATTTGACTCATGGTACCAAGTCAAGACATTTCACCTGATGAGTATTTGAATACTGATTCAAAATGTAGTAAATTATGACATTTGACTCATAACATCAAGTCATGTAGTTCTTACTTGGTGATGATTGAATATAATGAGTTAAAACATAGTCATTATTAAAGCCAGAACTTCATTATTGTAAAAGCTGCTGTTGTTTTAAAATTAGTTATTCAATTCAGTGGTTTCTAACTGAAGATTAAATTATCACAAAGTATTTAACCAAATGGACCAACTTTGTGTTGAAGGAGAAATGTTTATTATAATTGTACATTTACTAGGTGTATCTATACAAAATGTGACTTAGTAAAATGTAGAAACTGCTATACTAAAAAAAGTAGATAAGTTACAAAAGTATTTGTACTGAAAATATGTCTGAATGGATGACACTGATTTACACTCTGACAAGTCAAAGTGCAAGATGATGTTCATGTAAGTAATAAAACTACTTTAGTCCATTTCGTATTTTGTCCATTGCACTTGCATAATCTCTAATACCTTTCAAACGCATATATAAATTTTTTTACGTATCCCTGTTTACTCTATCTAGTATTTCCTCTTCTCTACCATGAAATGTTACTAAATCAACATTATAGTGTAAAATGAATACTAGATATTTCTGAACTGTGACATGAATTAGAGAATACCATATTTAATGGTGCTCTGCAACAGGTTTTGGCATGCACATATGGATAATAACCTTCAAAATTTCATGGAAAATAAATTTTACTCTTACAAGTATTATGATACCTGAACAAAAATTACCTGCATGGTGTCATCACAGAGTGATGAACAGGGGCATCTGATATAGAATCATATCCAAATCCCTCAGTTTTGTCAGTTTTATCCACTTGTGTCTCGGTGATTTTATAATATTGTAAATGTAGTAACTTTTGAAAAACGTTTAGACAGTTTCAACATATTGTGGTTTCTTGTACTACAAAGCAAAGTAAAATCTTCCTACGATGTGGTGAGGAACAAATTTCTTTACAAAATACACCATAGAGAATATCCAACATAGTTATTTTTATTTCATTTAATGCTGAGAGAAGAAATCTGAAACAAATATATTTACTTCTATAGTGTTTGTAAAATGGTTTTGTACAATTTTGTTAAATCACACAGTTTATAGTCACATATTGTTTTGTTATAAACTTCAAACTATTTTGGTGATAAAAGTTTTTCAGTGTTAATATTTATTGAAAGACTCCATTAACCCTTTCACAGTGAGCTCAGTATAAAATACTGAAGCTTGTATACACATTTAGTATTTATACTATAATTTTTTATGCTGTATGTATATCTTCACAAGATTTGTAAGACTATTAGCAATGATTCCATGTCTATTTTTTTTTTTTATAGAGCATTCCTACCAAAGATTTGTTTGTGAAAATATTGAGTCTATTTTATTACTTGTCCAAGTGATTTTAATTTCATTGTTAGAAACCTATTATTCATCAAATAAATCTTAAGAATTATTTATGTGATCTCAAAAAAAAACCTCCTAAATACATTTCAAACAATGTTTTTCAGTAAAACTTCATAATTTGTCTATTATTTTCTCTACCATAACTATAAGGGGTCTGTCAAGTTGATCAACCTTGTAACCACCATAAAAAGTTAAGAAATTTATATAAATTATGCTTTTTTTCTTTCTAGAATGACTTCAGATTATAACATGAAAACACATTTTTAAATAGTTAAGTTGCATAACATTTTACATGTATGTATATTTATTATTTTTATTATATTAACCTTCCATTTGTGCCTGGCTAACAATGTAAAAGTTATGATAATATCTCACACAAACATTCATGTCAGCACTTACAATAATAATAATAAAATTAATCTTTAGTCTTTACAAAGTAATCTGTCTTGGCTGTGTTTTAATAGACAAGGAGTTTGTAAAATACAGTTACATTTCAACTATTGTACATTATATATGTATATAGATTGTTACTATTTATAAACAAGTTCTTAAACATATCCTCTTAAAACATGGAACAGTAAATGAAGAAGTAAAGCAAACAGTTATTTTTTCTTGTTAATATTTTGGTTACTCTCTTCTCATAGCTTAATTTTGTAGGTTTTTGTGTATACATTTGAATAACCAAAAAAAAAATTATTGGTACCACAGAATTCCATTATAACTTATCAAATTTAATAATTAAGCTGTTTTTCAGTCTAAAAAAATATGAAATTTGAGAAGATTGAACATGCAAACTTGAAATCTTATTTATAAAGAATGAGATGGCATCTTGATACATGAAAATGGCTGAGAAAGCCACAAGAGGGACATTTTGAGGTTTTGATGGGTTATTCACATATCATTTTCAGTGTTTAAATGTGTTTATTTAATATTTACTCTTAAATTTAAGAAAAATTAATGTGTAAGACTAAAATTTGAAATATAGTCTGCAGCCTGATACCAAATTTATGGGCATAAATTCACAAAATAGTAGAATAAAATTTTGAATGGAAGTTGACAAATGTAAAAACATTTTTTTCTTAATTTATACACAGTATTAGATAAACAGGAGTTTAACAAAAATGGACACCAAATGCAAAAAACATTTCATGTTACATTAGGATATTATGGTTCTTAAAGGTAACAGTTTTACTATATTTGGTTTAGTATTGGAGTGTTGAAGGGTTTTAACATTGGCATATTGTTATAAGACATTAAAAAGCATTTTAACTTCCTTCATGAGTGTTATAGTAGGAAAAAACTGTAGTTTAACAATAATAATCAATAAGGTTATGGCATGGAATTTGAGGAAACTATATTTCATAATATAAGCCTTTGCAGTTTTATACATACAGTTCTAACATGACATACTAGGTGTAAACTTCCATGAAATATCTTCTAGTTGATTGAAAAAATGTAATTAATGACCAACATAACTAGGTCTCTTTTCAACATAGTTCTTGAGTTCACACAGTGGTTATTCTGCCTTTATGTATGATATTACAGTGGGTGGCTAGTTTTCATGAATATTAGGTTTTTGAGTTAAGTTTGAAGTTGTCAATTCAATAATATAAAAATAAAGCAGTTATAATATTCATTAGCTGAATCTTTAAGGTATGTGAGTACAATATAATACCAACAATTTGTGAGAAAGAAGTTTTTATAAAAATAAATACAAGTATATGTTAAATGTGTGATAGTATTTAAATGTGAAGTTTTATGTCATTTATTAGCAGCAAGTAACTGAAAGTACAAAAATTGATCCCTGAAAATGAAATTGATAAATGTTAATAGAAGACTATGTTAGGTAATATTACTTTTACAATAATGGATATTTAGAATTAGAAAAAAAATTATAAATGCATGCAGATGTTAACTGTTAATGTTTGTGCTGTAGCAGCATTAGTTTTATTGTTATATTTCTTTTGGAACTCATATTTTATTGTTTTTTTACATTTGAAAGGAATGGCCAATTTCTGGTGGAGAATGGGGAACAGGGTCAGATAACTATTCAGAACTCATCATAACAGGGTATGTTTTGTGCTTTTTTAAACCATGTTCTTTTGGTTTTTTTAGGTAATACATGACTAGCTAATGAAGATCAGTTATATGAACTTGAATAATTTATTGTTGAAAAGTTACAGGAACTTACATTAACTAAACTGATCTAATACAGTTAGTACACACAGACACACACAAAGCATGAATAAATTAGGATCAGTTACCAAGTAGATTTAGATAAAGTAAAATACTTTTGCAAGATCACCTTGAGTGGGCTGAACATGACCCAGTGGTAAGCATGCCAGAGTTTGATTTATGTGTTCATTCTTTGTGTACTGTTAGTGCAAAAAAAAAAAGCTTAACAATTTCTAGTCAGAGCAACTTTTATATCCCCCAGTGACTCAGTAGTGAGTCTTCAGACTCGTAGTGCTAAAAGTTCGTTACCACCTAATATATATATGCATCCATCGTGTGAGTAGTGGAACGCAGGAATGGGTGACGCAAATTTTCCTCCCATCCCATATGTTTACTACTTTTTTTTCTCCTATCTGTACACCCTATCAATTTTAGAATACATTCTGTCATTACTAATTATTTTGTCATAATGTACTATGTTACTCAGATATTCAGTTATGATGTTTGTTTTGTATTATAAGTTAAACTTAATGATGCAAATAGCATGGTGATTTTTTTCAAAGGCATCACTCTGATTCAGTTACAATATTTATTTTGCATCATTAAGTACAGTAGTACTTAACAGTAGAGATCCTGATGAAACAGAATGGCAGCCATAAAGATCATCCATGCTGGGTATATAAGTTTAGCTCATTCAGAATGGGCTTGGTTACTTTGACCAGTCACGTGAGCTCTTTGTGCTCATTTAAAGCCTATATAGATTTCATACTACTAACTTGTAATATAGCATGTGTATATATATTTATAGTGAAGTACTTTAATAAACTAAAAAATTGTCCATGAATATGTTGAGTATTTGTTTTAATAGTTTGTGCAAAGTGATTTTCACATTAAGATTAAGAATACTTTTCTTCACCTTAATCTCAAATTTCATTTGTGTGTAATCTCTGAAACCTCCTGTATATATTTCAAATGTTTGTGTTCAGTAAAACTTTATATTTTGTCTATTATTTCTTCTACCCTACCTCTATACTGTATTAGTCAATTTGGCCGACCGACATTGTAACCACTAAAAGGAAAATTAAAATAAATCTGAATTTTCTTCTTCCTAGAATGACTTCAAATTGTAACAGTATGCATCTATTTATAATTAAATTTTATTATTTTATTGCCCATTGAACAATATCTAACTACTATTCATGCCATTATAAGTTGTAACTTACTTAGGGAATGTGTGTAACTCTTGTTACACTATCAAATTATGTTACTGATGAGCTGCTCACATGCATATTTCATGAAACATTTTTTATTATATTATTTATTTTATCCAGTCTAACTTTAAGTAACTTAAAGAAATCCACATTTTTACATTTTAGTTACTTTTATAATAATAAAATTGAAAAACAAGAACACTGTGTTTTTCTTTACTGTTGACTGTAGATGACATCTAACCCTATGTGTGTTTTCTTGTATACTAATGGTAATTATTCACTAAATAATTTTTATATAAATAATGCACCAAATAATGTAGAATAATAATGTGTAAAAACAGATAACTTTCTCTAACTCTTGAAAATTTTCTGGCTTTCTAACTTTGCAGTAAGAGCAGTTACAAATTCATCAAAGCTAGTTTTTACCTTTCCTGTAGTAATGAAGCTTGTACTCCGAGTGAAACTGACTATTCTCCATTGAGAACAGACTCTAATGACAATATGTCATTTGGTTGACAAAACCTTGACTTTTTATTAATTATGGGTAATATGTAATTAATGGTAAGAGAGAACTATTCACAAATCCCAAGAAAAGCATGTGTTACAGGTGTGGCAAGAGGGTCTGAATTTCTACTTGATGACTCCGTAACCAACCAAAATTGAAAGCAATAAAAGTTGTGGTTTGTCTGAGCAATGATGAATTTATAATATATGTCAACTTTCATACTTATTGGAGTAGTGATGAATAAAATAGAGAAGACGGGATGCCTACAGAAAGTGTTGCTTTTTTCACACTAGGGGAAATTTAGGATTTTGTTAAAATGAAGAACTTGAAGGTTGCTCACTTAAACTGTGGTTTATTAACTGTAATTTTATATCACACTAATTGGTATATAACAAAACAAAATTAGTTTATGAAATTTTAAATGTAAATCTCTAACATCTCGCGACATGCTTAACTGATTTTGGATTTATTATTAATTTATTAATCATAAAGCTTAACTGATTTTGGATTTATTATTAATTTATTAATCATAAAACTTAACTGGTTTTGGATTTATTACCAGTTTATAATCATAAAACTTAACTGGTTTTGGATTTATTACCAATTTATAATCGTAAAACTTAACTGGTTTTGGATTTTTTACAAATTCCTTGAACACTTTTATGAAATCAGTTTCTATTGTATTCAAGAAAATTTTAGATATTTTGTTTGAAAGTATAAAATAGTGTTATTAAAAAAATCACTGGGTAAAATTCATGATTTTTTTAAATATTGTCTTTTCAAATTAAGACTTTTGGATTATGAAATTCAGAACATCAATTATAGACTTTCTAAATCATTTAGATTTTGTATTAGTAGCCAATTATGTAACCACATACAATTTTTACCACATCGTATACTACAATAGATTTAAAAGAGATTTTTAGAGCATTTAATAAATTGTTTGATAACTTTATGGCTGTAGAAGTGGGTATTATGAAGCATAACTTTACTAAGACAAATGACAAAAACATATACTTCACCACGTATAATAGTTTTAGAAATTACAGTCAACAGATCTATAAACAAATGATGGGTATTCCATTTGGCTGCTTATTTTATTTCAAATATGACCAATTTCTATTTGTTCTGCTATGAAAATTTATTTAAAAAAAAGTTTAAATCCCAATTCATTCAACTCTACATTCTAATACATTGTTAATTTAATTTTTATAAATAACTTAGCTCCAAATACAATATATCCCAAGGAATTGACAATAATAAAAACAACCAATAACAATCATTCTATGCTAATTATCTACATAGACATTTAGTTTGTAGAAGGCAGAGTTCAACTGACCGTTCTTGATAAACGAAGGAAATGTAATTTTTCTAACCTTGGCTTACCTATTCCATATAGTATTATTCTGAGTATCATTGAAAGGGATTGTTTTATCTCAGCTGAACAGAATTTTAATAGCATGCAGTAGTAGTAATTCTTTTGCTGGATAATGTTTCCTTATTCATAAGTAAAGTAAAAAAAATAATGGATACAGATATATTCAACTAAAATAATTTTTTACTATGTTTTATAATAAATATAAATTTATCTTAATAAATTTTCAGTTATGGGAAAACTCCTTATTTGAATGTCATTAGTTTATTAAGGATGACCTTGAATGACTACTAACTTAAGTCTTTTTCATTCAGTATGCTTAAATCAGAAAGACCAGCTTCTAATAGCCGAGTCTGTCTCAGCTTTTCTGTGCTATACTTAAATTGTTGACAATTTACAAGTACATTTTTTCACTTTCATTTTCTAAATCTTTATAATGGTGGGGATTGGGAACTCTTTACTGTAGAAAGTTTGGGTGATTTTGTTTCTGTTTTTAAAAGTTAAATGAATTTGAGGGTAATTGCCTTTCCACATCTGGCTGCAGACAGTAGGACATAAGATGTTGTGGGTTTAAGCACTTGCCTCTTCACCCATATTTTGATTTTTTATCATGGTCAATTTGCTTAACTTTGGCATTTTGGATTTTGCTTGATGGGTGGGATATAGATGACTAACCAGGAATGGAAATACATTAAAGGAAAGTAATTTTTTTGTTGTTTAATACTGCTGATGTAAATCACCTATTAGTAGTAATTGCAATTGATAATTATTGAGCTATTTATTTATTTATATATTTGTGTGTGTGTGCACAAACATACAGGCAACTAAAGTGAGCAGAAGTTAAAAGTGAAGTTATACTGAGTGATTGTTTAGCCATCACAAGCAACATTTAAAGTGAGTTTCACAGTGGTTTTGTAATAACAATGGTAAAGTAGAATAATGTCTTGTCAAAGAGTGTCATGATGTAATTGAACTCGTCTGTGTGGACTCTTATGAAAAGAAAATAATTATTTGAAGTTCTGGTTACAACTGTGATAGCCCATGGGATAATGTAAATGAACCTGTTGCAGATTGTGCAGAAAGAAACAGTTGGGTTCTAAAATAACTAAACCAGTCTTTGTGGACTTTTGATAAGAAAAGAGAAATATTTAGAGTTTTAGATACAAATATGATATCCTATAATGTAAAGATTTTTTGTATCATACGTAAGTTTGAATTATTTTGAATATATTATTTTAAAAGAAGTGAATTTCTTGCTGTCCATTTATTATTTGAATTTATTACCAACAAGTCACATATACCTACTCTAAAGAATACAGCCTCATAAAGTCTGACATCTCATTTAAACCCATATTTAAAATGTCTGAATATTAATGATTGTTTCACAGTACTGGTGGAGCAAAACTAAAGTTTATTGTTCTTATAAAGACATATTTATATATAGCAAATTGTTATCATTGTGTAAGTATCTTTTCCAAACAAGATACAGCAAAATTATGAAATTTATTGCTGTAATTGTTTTTATAAAACTCTTTAGTCTGGGGTCAGATGATTCTTTTCTTGTTGATACTGGTATATACAAATATAAAGTGGATAATGCCTTTCTTTTGGCATATAATTAGATTTGAGAGTAAGTCAGTAGAGATTCTGATGAGTTATGAAATCAAATTCGGTCTACCTGCATCACACATTTGGTATTACTAGTGCAAAAAAATTGTAGCTAATAGCATGTTTGTGTGCATTTTTCTTATAGTCAAGCCACATTTGGCTATCTGCTGAACCCACCGATAGGAACTGAACACCTGATTTTAGCGTTGTAAATCAGTAGACTTACCACTGTACTAGAGGGGGCATAGCTAATAGAAAGAAAACAAAATATTTTAAAAAATATATAATTTTGTAACTACAAGTAAGAATTGATATATGCATAAACTAACTAACTAGATGTAAAATACAAAGCTTTAAAACCACAAAAGGTATTGAAACATAAAATTCAAAACTTCAAAAACTGTTACTTAACTTTTAAAAAGAATGTATCTCTACTTTAGCCCAGACTAACATAATCACAATGATTTGTCAAAGTTGGGATAAAATTGTTTACATTTTAAGTAATTAAGCTTTTGCAGTTTTGACTTTTTTGCTTCAATACTTTTTTTTTTACTTTAAAGTTTTCTGTGTTTATTACAGCTAGCTAGGTTATGAGTTTATCAACCCCTACTTGTATTTGGAAAAATTAAATTTGTTTTATTATATTTGTTTGTTATATAGGTTAAGTTTAATATTCCACATAGTTTGTTGATTTGTAGTAGAGGATAATTTTATTACCATGTTTTAATTATATGATGTCTTTTTTTACATTAGCATTACATAGGTTAAGCTAATGTTGTACAAAATGTGTTGATTTGTACTAAACAAATTACTGTGTTTCAGTTATGATATCTATTTTGTCTTAGAATTATATAGGTTAAACTTAATATCATGTATAGTGTGTTGATTGTTGTCAAAGATATTACTGTGATTAAGTTGTGACATCTATTTTATATTAAAGAGTTACATTGTATTTCTTTGTTTTATCAGACATGCTGATGGCTCCTTAAAGTTTTGGGATGCCTCCTCAGGTAAGAATATATAGTAAGAAAAATGCATAGCTTGCAAAGTTGCCTGTTGGTTAGGGCCCTCAACATGCCATTAGTGGGTCATGGAATCAAGACCTAGTGCTATGAGGTGTTATATTGTGATGGTCAGTCCTGTTATTGATTGGTCAAGTGGTTGGTACTAATGGCTATTTGCCTTCCCTCTGGTAGAGAGTTCCAAAGTAAGAATAATGTTTCATGGCATTAACAGTAACTTTTTCTTAAATAAAAACAAGTAAATTTGTTAAACTATGAATTTGTACACTTAAAGTGAGTCTAGGGTTAATTTTTTAACCACTTTCAACTTTCATCATGATCAGGGTTTCTTTGTCTCTTTGTGTACATATAAATAGTTGAAAGATATTTCAATGATATTTTATTTATAGGTATCAGTTGTATATGTATGCTGATAGTAACCTGATCTCTATTGATCTCTGTACTAGAAAAAGATAACTTTTCAGGAAAATTATAAAATATTTGCAATTTCTTTAGGTCTGAAGCTTTTTAGGATATATTAATTAATAGTTTAGGAATATTCTTTAGAAGTAATGACAGTTTATATTTGTGTTATTGTGCAGGAAGATAAATTCATGTTTTTGCCGCTTAGAATATGTATAATTAATTTTTCCTTTTAAAAAGTAGAGTACATTTAATTTCTTTATTATATAGCATTGATGTTTTTGTTGATCAAAATCAAACTCATACTGTGTGTGTGTGTGTGTGTGCATAACCCAAACTTAGACATTGAGAAGAGTGAGTTAGATCATTATTAAAAGATTTCTCTTAACTTAGGTTTATACAGAAAATGTGAATAAGGAACACCTAAATAATTCCAGATATTTCATCCTGTTGTGTGATGAGCTGTATAAACTAGAATAGATGTACCATCATATTTGAATTTTGTATCTTCTAATGCTTTGCTATAGAAATTGTGGTTATCATTCTAGGATTTATATAATGTTTCTTAAGTTCTAATACTTTGTCTAAAGTGATTATCATTTGTTTTAGTTTCCCCTTCAGTTTTTGTACAAATTGAAGTCTTCCAAAATTTTTGAACAACCAAAGACAGAAAATACAGATTATCAGGAAGATGAGCCATTTGCTATTGAACAAATTTTTCTTTGTTCAGAGAGCAGAATTCTCTGTATAGCTGGAGCAAGCTCTCATGTTGTTATGTTCACTTTCAACCAACAAGAAACTGACTGTCAAGTTACAGTAAGCAACTTATTTCTGTTAAGACTGCAACTAATTCATGCACTTGTTTTTTGTTTTTGTTGAAACTTCAAAAACATCTATTATCTTTTCCTGTTAAAGTTACTGGAATATATTTTGATTTACAGTAAGATTTGTTATTGTTTATTTTCAATAATTTAGGTTTGATCTTTTCTGTTATCATTTTTCCTTTCTTTTAGGAAAATGTCCATCTTGAATTAAAAATAACTTGTTTAAAAATTACCTAGTATGTCTAGCATTATCTTTTAAGCCATTATCTTAAATCACAAATGGTAAATCTTATGTCACAAAGTAAAAATTAGCTTTGGAGAATTTGAACTAGAAATTTCATTTATTTTTATCTGAACTTCTAGACAATAATTAAACCTAACTGTGCAATTTTATATGCAAAAACGGCTCGTTTGGGCTGAGAAAACACTTTACATAGAAGAGCGAACAACGTTTCGACCTTCTTCGGTCATCGTCAGGTTCACAAAGAAAGAGGTAACTGACCGGAAGCTGACCACATGTTTGAAAGGGGTTGTGTAACTGTGTGTCGAAATGTAGAGGGCGGTATTAGATGTTTGAATATATAATTTTATTTATTATATTAATATAGGTATAAAGGCGTTCCTTTATATTGGTTTATTTTGGGTTTAAGTTGTTGTATAAGTAAGGCTTCTTTAATTTTACGTTTGTTTATGTTTGTTTCTTTATTTAGTATTTGAGTGTTTTCTATGGTTATGTTGTGTTTATTTGACTTGCAGTGTTCAAAACGTGTGAAGGTGACTTTTTATGTTCTTTGAATCTGGTTTCCATTTTTCTACTTGTTTCTCCAATATAGAAGTCGTGGCAGTTATCACATTGTATTTTATAAATAATGTTGGTGTGGTGTTTGTCAGTGTAGTTTTTACATAGTATAGACCTCAGTTTGTGCCGGGTTTTTGAATAAATTTGGTATTAATTGAATGTCATATTTTGTTACTAATTTTTGCCAAATGTTGGTTATTTGTTTGCTGATGTCGGAATATATGGTATACAGCAGTATATGGTTTAAGTGGTTTTGATTCGTGAGCTGTATTTACTTTAGTTGGTTGATTTTGCTTTCTGTCTAGGTGTGTGCGATAATGTTTTCTCACGGTTTGTGGAGAAACTTATTGATGTTGGTGAAGTATTGTTTTATTTTGTCTAATTCATCGCCTTTATCTTACGAGCATGTTTTATGGCTGTGTTTATTTGGTTTCTTCAGTATGTTGAGTTTTGTTTTGTTTCATGTGCTGAGTCCCAAGGAATGTATAGTCCAGTATGGGTGATTTTTCGGTGGATTTCTGTTTGAAATTGTGTATCAGTTCTTGTAATTTTGAGGTGAAAAATGATATTTGATTGTTTTCTTCCTGTTCACATGAAGATGATGTTGGGATATAGAGTTAAGTGATTGAAAAAATTAAGTATGTGTTCTGTATATTGAACGCAACAACAGCTCATCTACCATATCTATACCAGTATAGTAGTGGATGTAATGCCAAAATTGCTGTGTTTCAACTTGTGTCATAAAAATATTGGCTAGAACTGGTGATACTGGGTTGCTTTACGCGTTATATAGTTTAGTGGTGAACATGAAGAGCGTCGCGGAAAGTTTTGAGTGGTAGCATCGGGGAATTTCTATAATTGTTAGGTCCGACACAGAGTTCAGCTTGCAGGCTTCAGTGGTTGGACCTTCTGTGAGGGATGAAGACGAAACCGTCCATGGCTTTATGATTGTTTGAATGATTAGACCTGAAATTAGAGTCGTCTGATAGAGCCGGCTGACGTTATGCGGGAATGCCATGCCATTATTTCAGGTTAGGTTAAGAGCTTCATATGGACATTATTGGTCGTAATGGACAATCTGGTTTATGAGGTGTGGGTGACGTCGCATTATTTTCACGTGAGGTAGGATACACAGGTAGTGAGAATGTGTTGGCCTTTTCATTTCTAGTAGTACCAGCCGCATGATTCTTTGTTGATTGCGTATGGTTTTAAATTTGTTAGGTGATAGATGTTCATTTTTGGATGTCATTACCATTCATTATGACCATAGCCTTACGTTTTCTGTTTTAGCTTTTTATGTTTTTTGTTTGTTTTAGGTTTTTGATGCAATTAATGTCATTTAAGGTTATTATGTTGATGGTTTTGTGAAAATTTTTGAAAAATGTTTAAGATGTTGTTTTTAGGTGTTTCTGGAAATATATAATTTGTATTTTATGTTGGGAAGTTAGTAAGTTGTCAATGACGTCTTTTTCCATTGGTTGTTTTTTGTTGAAAGTTGTGAAGCCTTTCTGTAAAGTATGTTCTGCCTTTCTATGAGTTTGATTTTCTATGAGACATTGCAGCTAGGTTGAGTCCTTGTTAAGTAGATTAAACACAGACTAGATACATCTACTTAACAAAGGACTCAACTCGCTTATAGCACCTAGGCACATTCCAAACCATAGAAATCAAAACATGTTTAGAAGACCTAGCCAGGAGACTTGTGATACTTTCTACAGAGAACAAAACAAGGAAACAACCAAAACAAACCAACAGAAAGAAGACAACTTAGATAATTTTATTGACATCCAACAGCCAACCTTCCCAGGTAAAATTACAAATTTATATTTTCCAGAAACACCTAAAAAACAACATCTTAAACGATTTTTTTCAAAGAATTTTCTCACAAAACCATCAACATAATTTCACAAAACAGAAAACTGAAAACAACCTTACAAAAAATAGACATTAATTGCATAAAAACCTAAAACAAGACAAAACATAAAAATTTAAAAGCAGATAAAGGTAACGCTTATAGTCATAATGAACACGAATGAATACATCCAAAAATGAATAACATCCTATCAGACACGAACAAATTTAAACCTATACACACAAATCCAACAAAGACACACGAGACGCAACTGAACAAGTTACTACTACAAATGAAAAAAAGCCAACACAATTTCACAAACACTTTATTCCTACCCACGTGAAAACCGACTCACGCGACACCACAAATATACGGCATCCCCTAAACCTCATAAACCAGATTGTCCATTACGCACCAATAATGTCCACATATGAATCGCTTAATTACAACCTTGGTAAATACATAGCATGGGCATTCTCCAAATATGTAACATCAGCCAGCTCATTTATCAAAGACTCTTTTAATTTCAAGTCTAATCTAAATCAACTTAATCATAAAGCCTTAATGGCCAGTTTCGATGTTATATCCCTCTTTACAGAAGTTCCAACCACTGAAGCCTGCAAGATAGCCTTAGAACTCTATATCCCAGACCCTAACCCAACTATAGAAATTCCCAGTAACCAGTTAGCAACCCTCATAGAATTCACCACGATAAAGACAAACTTCATGTTCAACAACCAAAACTATATACAAACAAACGGCCTAAGCATGGGCAACCCAGTATCACCAGTTCTAGCCAATATTTTTATGACACAAGTTGAAACACAAGCAATTAACACAGCATTACATCCACCACTATACTGGTATAGATATGTAGATGACACGGTTATGGATTCAAATCTACAGAACACATACTTAATTTTTTCAATCACATTAACTCTATACATCCCAACATCAACTTCACATGTGAACAGGAAGAAAACAATCAAATATCATTTCTTAACCTCAAAATTACAAGAACTGATACACAATTTCAAACAGAAATCCACCAAAAAATCACCCATACTGGACTATACATTCCTTGGGACTCAGCACATGAAACAAAACAAAAACTCAACATACTAAGAAACCAAATAAACACAGCCATAAAACTATGCTCACCAGATAAAATTAACGATGAATTAGACAAAATAAAACAATACTTCACCAACATCAATAAGTTTCCTCCACAAACCGTAGAAAACATTATACGCACACACCTAGACAGAAAGCAAAATCAACCAACTAAAGTAAATACAGCTCACGAATCAAAAAACCACGAAAACCATATACTGCTGTATACCATATATTCCCCGACATCAGCAAACAAATAACCAACATTTGGCAAAAATTAGTAACAAAATATGACATTCCAATTAATACCAAATTTATTCAAAACCCGCACAAAACTGAGGTCTATACTATGTAAAAACTACACTGACAAACACCACACCAACATTATTTATAAAATACAATGTGATAACTGCCACGAATTTCTATATTGAGAAACAAGTAGAAAATGGAAACCAGATTCAAAGAACATAAAAAGTCACCTTCACACGCTGAACACTGCAAGTCAAATAAACACAACATAACCATAGAAAACACTCAAATACTAAATAAAGAAACAAACATAAACAAACGTAAAATTAAAGAAGCCTTACTTATACAACAACTTAAACCCAAAATAAACCAATATAAAGGAACGCCTTTATACCTATATTAATATAATAAATAAAATTATATATTCAAACATCTAATACCGCTTCTCTACATTTCACACACAGTTACACAACCCCTTTCAAACATGTGGTCAGCTTCCGTCAGTTACCTCTTTCTTTGTGAACCTGACGATGACCGAAGAAGGTCAAACGTTGTTCGCTCTTCTATGTAAAGTGTTTTCTCAGCCCAAACGAGCCGTTTTTGCATATAAATTTCTCAACAAGTGGGTTTCTCGTCATCACTGATAACTGTGCAATTATAACTCATTCCCAAATGCTCTAACCATGCCCTCTTTAATAAATAAATCTAAAATTGTCCCTCCAAGATAATATACGAATTTATTGTAATTTAAATTACAGTAGAATGTGATTCCAGTGTAGCTTTAATAGAGACAACAAACAACCATACAAAAGCTTCAACCTGAATCGCTGAAACATAAATGTAGCTTTAATGTATAACAAAAAAAGACTATAATAATAATAATAATAATAATAATCTTAATGAAAGAAATACACAAGTTATCAAAGCGACTGACAGTAACTGGACCTTCAGTAGCCACATAAGTAATCGTAATGCAGTTTTAATTGAAAAACAGAATAAAAACTCACTGTAGCTTTAATAGAAGGAAAAAAACACATTTATGTAACTTGATAAAATAAATAAAAAAGACAATAGTGTGAAGGAATTAAAATAACATTTTTAGCTATTCACAAAAGTGAACTTTTCCTGATGTTTTACCAACATTTCTCTTGTATGAAATACATTATTTTAAACAAAAAATGGATCAGAAGATATTTTTGTGGGAGTTCAAATTTTCAAGATCGTACCAAAGATTTTGGTTGAGAATCAAAGTCAACATTACATGTGTAATGTGGGCGTAGATAAGTGTACAAAGGACAGCAATTCTGTTTAGAGTAAGAGTCTGTTGAACAATTCTGGGGTTTAAGTTGGTTGTCCAAAGAAGTTTTTGGTTGTCCTGGACAACCATTAAAATTGAGTCCTGGACTGATCATGACTAAGATTAAAACAAGAGAAACGAAACGTATGTTTGACTAACATTTTTCTGATGTTGTAACAAATTTTATAGATCCATTCAATGTTAATACCATTCTTATAAATAAGTTTGTTTTTTTTCTGACAGAATTTAACTGCTTCATGTAAAATTTTGTGTCGGCAAATATTTGCTGTTGCTTTAGCTAATTGTAGCAAATACAACAAATCAAGTAAATTTGCTACTTTTTATTAATTTCAATCTATAAGCTATGATTTTTTCTTTAGTCATACAATTTTTGAATCCGTGCTTTTTGTTCATATTTCTAATTACTATTATTTTCCATGGTTGCTAGTTAAGAGTTATCCTTTGTGCCAGACCTAGGTGATTATGGTAATGTACTCCACATAGTAAAGTTTTAAAAAAATGTGCATTTATGTCAATTATGAACATTCTTCATGATGTCAGGTGCTAGAAATACCCATCGTTTATGAAGTGGATGATGATCCTGAATGTTCTCTTCAGCCAGTGTCTGAACAGGGAACTTATTCTAGTGCCTTTGAAGAGAGTGCCAAACAGGTGAGAGCAGCTATTCATGTCAGGTTGATAAGTAACACATACATATAATATATCTCTGGACTCCACACGGTTATGTTTGTACAATTCATCAATTATCAGGTTGTTAAGTAACACGTACATATAATATATCTCTAGACTCCAGATGGTTTTGTTTGTACAATTCATTAGTTATCAGGATGATAAGTAACACATACATATAATATATCTCTAGACTCCAGATGGTTTTGTTTGTACAATTCATTAGTTATCAGGATGATAAGTAACACATACATATAATATATCTCTAGACTCCAGATGGTTTTGTTTGTACAATTCATTAATTATCAGGATGATAAGTAACACATACATATAATATATCTCTAGACTCCAGATGGTTTTCTTTGTACAATTCATTAATTATCAGGATGATAAGTAACACATACATATAATATATCTCTAGACTCCAGATGGTTTTCTTTGTACAATTCATTAATTATCAGGATGATAAGTAACACATACATATAATTTATCTCTAGACTCCAGATGGTTTTCTTTGTACAATTCGTTAATTATCAGGATGATAAGTAACACATACATATAATATATCTCTGGACTCCACACGGTTATGTTTGTACAATTCATCAATTATCAGGATGATAAGTAACACGTACATATAATATATCTCTAGACTCCAGATGGTTTTCTTTGTACAATTCATTAATTATCAGGATGATAAGTAACACATACATATAATATATCTCTAGACTCCAGATGGTTTTGTTTGTACAATTCATTATAAGTAACACGTATGTATAATATATCTCTTGACTCCACACGGTTATGTTTGTACAATTCATCAATTATCAGGTTGATAAGTAACACGTACGTATAATATATCTCTGAACTCCACACGGTTATGTTTGTACAATTCATCAATTATCAGGTTGATAAGTAACACGTACGTATAATATGTCTCTGGACTCCACACGGTTATGTTTGTACAATTCATCAATTATCAGGTTGATAAGTAACACGTACGTATAATATATCTCTGGACTCCACACGGTTATGTTTGTACAATTCATCAATTATCAGGTTGATAAGTAACACGCACGATAATATATCTCTGGACTCACACGGTTATGTTTGTACAATTCATCAATTATCAGGTTGATAAGTAACACGTACATATAATATATCTCTAAACTCCAGATGGTTTTGTTTGTACAATTTATTAATTAAAAAAATAACACAAAAACATTGCTCCCTTTTATATGTTACAGTTATTTATAAAGTGTATCTTCATATGTCAGTTATTTATAAAGTGTATCTTCATAAGTTAGTTATTTATAAAGTGTTATATCAAACACCCAGTGGAAGTAACTTTTCTCTGTTTACTAACTCTTGTATAGTGTAATGAATAAGCACTATATTTAACACATATGTAAAATCGGCTCGTTTGGGTTGAGAAAATATTTTACGTAGAAGAGTGAACAACTTTTCGACCTTCTTCGGTCATCGTCAGGCTCACAAAGAAAGAAAGAGGTAACTCACTGGAAGCTGACCACATGTTTGAAAGGGGTTGTGTAACTGAATGTTGGAATGTAGAGGGCGGTGTTAGATGTTTGAATATATAATTTTATATTATTTATTATATTTAATATAGGTATAAAGCATGCCCTTTATATTGGTTTATTTTGGGTTTAAGTTGTTGTATAAGTAAGGCTTCTTTAATTTTGCGTTTGTTTATGTTTGTTTCTTTATTTGGTATTTGAGTGTTTTCTATGGTTATGTTATGTTTATTTGACTTGTAGTGTTCGAAAACGTGTGAAGGTGACTTTTTATGTTCTTTGAATCTGGTTTCAATTTTTCTACTTGTTTCTCCAATATAGAACCTGACGATGACTGAAGAAGGTCGAAACGTTGTTCGCTCTTCTATGTAAAATATTTTCTCAACCCAAACGAGCCGTTTTTGCATATAAATTTCTCAACAAGTGGGTTTCTCGACATCACTGAAGATATAACAATAAAAACGATTTTGTAAAACTTGAGCAAGTATTACTTTTTAAAGGGTATATTATTTGTTTATTCAATTGTTCTTTCAACCAAAACACAAAATTTTGAAATGCCGTTTTTGTCATATCTATAATATAATGAAAAAATTCCAAAACTCGAATTTGAGCGCAAGGTTGTGATTCTTCTTAGAAAACGTAGCCTGCTATCTTGTAGGCTTCAGTGGTTGGAACTCTGGTAAAGAGGGAAATAACATCGAAACTGGCCATTAAGGCTTTATGATTAAGTTTGAAAGATTAGACTTGAAATTATAAGAGTCTTTGAATGAGCTGGCTGATGTTACATATTTGGAGAATGCCCATGCAATGTATTTACAAAGATTGTAATTAAACGATTCATATGTGGTCATTATTAATCATAATGGACAATCTCGTTTATGAGGTTTGGGGATGCCGTATATTTGTGGTGTGAGTGAGTTGGTTTTACGTAGGTAGGAATAAAGTGTATGTGAAATTGTGATGGCTTTTCTAATTTTAGAAGTAATTTGTTTAGTTGCATCTTGTGTGTCTTTGTTAGATTTGTGTGTATTGGTTTAAATTTGTTCGTGTCTGATAGGATGTTATTCATTTTCTGGATGTATTCATTTGTGTTCATTTTAACTATAGCGTTACCTTTATCTGCTTTAAAATTTTTATGTTTTTCTCTTGTTTTAGGTATTTACTGGAATTAATATCTCTTTTTTATAAGTTTGTTTTTCAGGTTTCTGTTTTGTGAAATTATGTTGATGGTTTTATGAGAAAATTCTTTGAAAAAATTCGTTTAAGATGTTGTTTTTTGGTGTTTCTGGAAAATATAAATTTTTAATTTGACCTGGAAAGTTTGGCTGTTGGACATCAATAAAATTGTCTCTGTTGTCTTCTTTCTGTTGGTTGTTTTTGATTGTTTTCTTGTTTTTGTTTTCTGTAGAAAGTATCACAAGTCACCTGGCTAGATCTTCTAAACATGTTTTGATTTCCATGGTCGGAATGTACCTAGGTGCTATTGCGAAGTTGATTCCTTTGTTAAGTAGATGTATCTTGTTTGTGTTTAATTGTTGGTCAGATCTGTTAAATTCATGTTGTGCAATTGAAATATGAAAGCTGTAACATGAAAAGAAGTTTGGTTTTTTTCTTTAGCATAAAAATAACTTTCATTAAAACTGACTTGGTTAAGGTATTTGAAAGTAATAGATGAATTTTTTGCTATAAATAATGTATAAAGAAATCTGATTTTTTGTGTACAGTATACTTTATCAGAATCTTGCCAAATTCTGTGAAGATACACTTTGTGCATTCATAGTTATAGTATATATTGTTTAATAGTTACAAGTTTGGTCAAATTACACAAGCCTGAATTTTAAGGCTATACCCTGTGTGCATTGACTTAGGTTAAGAGCATGTGTCACAACTTTTATTAAAGTTCATTCAGAATTCAACTAAACATCTTTTTTATAAATGTATCTCAGTAAATTTGGCATTGTAACATAGTTTGTAAATCAGTTTTAATGTAATATAAATTTTGAATTTAATTTAGAATGGAAATATTTATATAAATCTCAGTCTTCACTTTTTAGAGATCATTTGATGTCTGCTCTGAATTCTTCATTTTAGATGTTTTCTTCACTTACATATGTTTGAAAATGTCCACAAATTGGAAACATGAAGTGTAGATATTAACATGTCAGAATTCTTCACTTACATATGTTTGTAAATGTCCACAAATTAGAAACATAAAGTGTAGATATTAACATGTCAGAATTCTAAATAAGAGTCTCCTGTAGTTTGTGGCATATCAATAAATTTGTTGTGGTCACCGTAGAACCTTATTTCAACACTTATTTATTTTATCAGTAGAACAAGTAGAAAAATAATTGTGTAAACTATATGATCGTTGTAATGTGGTCAGAGGCTGACTTGCAAGCAGCCCGAGTGAAATTTTTGGCTTAGCCGTTGGAGATTCGACTAATACTACCTGCTGTTACATGAAATATTTATTTGAAGTGAGTGAATGGAGCACACAGGTAATAAATCGAGGCTTTACAGTTAAAACAAGGAGACTCAAGACTAAGACTTCCAATAACACTTTTATTTAAGTCATCAAACAGTTAACATTTACACACACACATATGTATGTATTCATGTGTGTGTGTATGTGTATATATAATTTATATTTATTCATGTTTATTACAAGCAACCATTTTAACTCTATTAACATAATGACTGATGTTTAAGAAAAAATAGAATTATAATACGTTCAAAGAGCTTGGGCGAGAAATGCTGTTTCTACTAACAGTAAGAGTAATCTTTTATCCTTTCTCTTTAATGTTCAGATCAGTTGAAGTGTTTGCTTGAGTTTGAAGATATTGTGGCATCTGTTCTAGAACCTTTTATACTATCTGAAGTATAGTGCCATGGTGTCAGCTGACTTCCTGTTTTTAATTTCTCACACTCGTTAATCACCAATAGTTCTTACTGATGTATCATCACATGGTTTCTCTCTTGTTTACGAACTTCTAAGTTTGTTAGTTTCATTTTAGAAACAGTAGTTCATATTGTAGCATTGGTCCACCAAAGTTTTCTTGATCTCAGTGTCCAAATTTGCTTAACCTCGATAGTGTCAGTTTGCTTCAACTCAAACATACAGCAGACAGTTTCTCATCTTTAGTTTATAGCTTGCATAACCCCTTTTAACGTTGATAGTGTCTATCTGTTCTAATCTAAACAATTAGTGGATGTTGTTAGGCAGTTTTCTCTGAATCTCTGTTTTAAGTAACTCCTCTGGTACCCTTGGTAGTGTCAGTTCATCTTATACTTGATATTTGATCATACGGCAACAACTTTCTTAGCATGTTCTTGGAGCTGTCATTGTTCCATAAACATATTTTCTTATACTTCATTTCTTCCTTTTATTAAAGTAATTATTTGAGGCATCTAGATATCTAGTGATGCTTCATTACGGTATATTTATGTTAATTTATTTGGGTAAAAGGCATCCTTTCTCGAGCAAATTTTACTGAGTGGAAACCAAAATCAGTATTAATGAAATTTTTAAAATCTTTTTATAGGTCAGTTAAAAAGCTGGATAAAACTATAGTAGTTTTATGGTATTCTTTGAAAAATACATGAATTTTGTTTGGATAACCAACATGGTGAAAAAACTTAGGGTTAATAAAGATTGGCTTATTAAAAAAACTTAATCCTAAAGTAAGTTTTGAACCCCTTGATTTTATATCTTTAACCAAAGTAAGTAAAATCTCAGAAGTAAGAGCTTGTTTTTTTTAATGAAAAAGTAAATGAAAATTATTTAAATTAGATACATGTAGTTAGATAACTAGATGTAGTTAAATAACGAAACATAAACTTTTATTTTGTTTGAACTCTCCATTTATTACTATTCACTGTAGAGTTATAAAACAATGATATTAAATAAAATAAGGTGTAAACTGTTTTGACCATGATACTATTTATGTTCTATTACATCCTGCAGTCATTTCAGAAAGAGATTTGTCATGTATTTTTTATGGTGTTTGAAAGGTCAGTCATATGGGTCAATTCTACAGTGTTAAGATAGAGAAATTGATAAGGTATGGAAATTTTATTGAAAAAAACTATTCATTCAAGAGGTTCTATGAGTCATTGGACATGAAATATCAAAATATAAAGAGAGAAAAGCATTTTTAATCGTAACATAAAAATTACCTTGCATTCACTGTAGTTAGCTTGAGAGTAACTGAAGTAAACTCAGAAACAAATCTTTAGTAGAAGTACTAAAGTTTATGGTTCCCTTATATAGAACACACTTTTAATATTTATTAAAATATTATAAGATTTTGTGAAACTACAGTAAGTTCATTTAGAATTATAGAATATATTTTAAACATTAGTT
The DNA here is from genome assembly GCF_004210375.1 of Tachypleus tridentatus. NCBI lineage: Eukaryota > Metazoa > Arthropoda > Merostomata > Xiphosura > Limulidae > Tachypleus > Tachypleus tridentatus. Next base: position 156,897,763 of record NC_134832.1, on the reverse strand, counting down.
TTCCAGTACAGGCTTGGTCCAGTGGACACAGTGTAATAAGTATTTTTTGTTGTAATGTACATTTTGTATACTTCACTGTTGTGTTTTCTTATGATAGTAATGTTGTGGATAATTTTTAATTGTTTATTACTTTATTTTTAGATTATATAAACTAAGCAGAGAATCATAAAACATTTACCATCTAATTGTTATCTTCATTGCTACAATTCTTCTTTAAATACAGAATTTATAGAAACATACAAAATAACTTTAATTACAAACGTAAAAATCTTTAACCCGATAACTACCAGTTACTAAATTTCTATATGTAACTAACACAAGTCATGTTATATTTTATTATAACAACAAAACATATGGAAGAAATTTTTTGAAACCTTGCAAGGATACATTGCTACATTCCTAAATACATGTAGTTTAAGAAACATAAAGCCTGTTACTTTTATATATTTAGTTTATTTGTATTATAACTTTTAATATATTGGAAAATTACAGTAGGAAATGGTATTTATAAGATATGACTACAATATTTATATTTGATCTAGACTAGAACTTCTTACTGTTTTATTATTTTAAAATATCTAAAAACTTTTATGGTTTCTAAAATGCAAATTTTTCTAATTTTTTTAATAATCATTTACTTTCCTTATGGTTTTGAGTAAGATGCAAAACCAAGTATTATAGTTCTAGGTAAGCCTAATAATAAACAAATCTTTTATTTTTACATAGAATTTCATGTTCACCTATGTGCACAGAAAACAGTTTTATTTCAAGTTTGTGATTCATTGCAGCCATACTTTTGTTTACTGGATTGAAAATACTGTGAAGTTAGCAGCATGAACTTCATACATTTACCTTAAACTGTCTCCGTGTTGGTACTCACTTTCATCCAGACCAATGGAGGCACATTTGAACATTACTGTAGATATGATTGTAAGAGAACCTTTCAGAAATTGAATGTTATTTCTTTCAACTTTATCTGAATTCAGGTTTATTTCAACACATGTCCTTGTATGTTGTTTCACTACAGAAACAAAAGCTTAATTACCAATGTTAGTGAAAGTGTGTAATAGCTTAAAATAAAGGCAGTTTTAATACCACCACCTGACTCTAGTTACATGATATTTCCTGTTACAATAGATTACCAAACAATACAAACCATAGATTACAGAGAAAGTCTCCTTACAGCACAAGATTAGTCCAGGTTACATTACTTTTATTATAGGCAAGATTTAGGTTGGAATTTGAGGCTTAAACTCTTCAGTGTGTTAATACCCCAACTGTGATAATGTCACAGCTTCCCCTATATTGAGATGAATATGTTTGTTTTTTGTTTCACAACCAACATATAGGATTTATTGTTGTTGCTTATATTCTGGGTTTTAAATCATTTGAGAAATCTCATAATAAACTTTTATATACCAGTTATACTGTGTTATCCAACAACGAGAACAGAAGTTTAAGTCTTATTACAAAGTAAAGATAGTAAAAAGAAAAAAATATAAATGTCTTACATGATATGTGTTGTACATATAAATCACACAGATTATTCTAAATACTGAACCATATTTTTATTATGAATTAAATATGAGATTATGATAAGTTATTGAACTTAAAACTTTTAATTTAAATGCAAAAGAATATAAAAATCAATTGCGAACTTTAGTTGAAATTACTAAGCCTAATTCACATAAAGACTGTGCACTCGCCACTCTGTATATATTAATCCTAACATTCATGGAATGACTTTCCTAAAAATAATTTATTTTTAGTTAGTTTTTCAATATAATGATTATCATAAATAGATATACAATGTAGCATGATTTAAGCTACTATAGAAAAATAATAATAAAGGCCACATAAATCCCATGCAGTTTTTCCAGAAGCAGATTTTCTAAGGCTTTTATAAAAGTACTATTGACCACTACTAAATGCAGCCTCCACATAAAATGACAGTTACTGTAATAAGCACACCCACATTCATGTTGTAAAATCCAGAGAACAAAGTTTCATCACTTGGTTTACTTATCATCCTATGATTTGTTAAATGTGAAGTATGACAACTGGAATAATATGATACTGAAATTTACACTTTGAACTGGGATTGGCTAAAGGTTTTACAACTGAAATTTAAGACACGAAACACTGTTTTATAAAGAAAACTTACTGGAAAAAGGCTGATACCAATCATTAATGGCAGCAGTGTTGCTAAAGTGTAAGGAAAAGTTTTGTTTTAAATGTTGAACAAATATTTTTTACTTTAGAGGGCAATATGTATAATTCAAACATTTGGGAATTTTGTTTATAAAATTTATTATTTAGTCAGCAATAAACTTTATTATACTTAATCCTGCCAAGATGGGTAAGGTCATAGGACATGGCATCACATTTGCAGATTTACACTTAAAATTTTATTGGACTACTATTTTATGAATGTACATCAATTCATTTTGTATCAAATTGCAGGTTATAATTCAAATTTTAGTATTATACATTAGTTAATTTCTTAGTGTGAAAGTAAATATAAAATATTGCTAGATGTCAGTTTTGTGTGTACGTGTGTTACACTGGTACATCATCTTTTGGGTTTGTCCAGATTACATTTAAAAATGCCCACAATAGTTTACAGTTTCATGTGAGTTATAAACTCATTTCTGATACAGGCAAACTAGAATATAAAATAAGAACCTCTTACCTTTTCTGTTTGTTAAGATATCATGATATTTATTTTGCCCACCATGTCATCATTTAAGAAGACTAATTTATACATGTTTGCCTGTAAGTTTATAAATAATCAAACGTTCTACATTTCCTGTATGTAATTCTGTTAATCATTCTACATTACTTACAGGAGAAAATCTCTTGCATTGTTAGAGAGTTTAAAACTATTATGAGCAACTGTGTATTCTGAACAAAAATTAGATTTTTTTTAAGACCCAAATTCAGCATAGTTAGGAAGCCTGGTAAATTATAGTAGGTTTCTGTGGTATGCGTAAAGTAATTTATAATTTTTTTTGGTATTCAAAAGTGCATATGTAAAGTCTACAAAAATGATTTTTTTTCTACATCCATATGTGATGAGGGTTAAGAGTAGCAAGTACAACTCACAGTGCAAAAACGAACTTCCATTTCAAACTATTGTAGGTGGAAATCATAGTTTTCAGAACATTTTTCTATTTATGTGTGTGTATACACACAAACATACACAACGTATGGTAACTAAAACCTCACTTTATAAAAATATTGGAAACTATGCATTTATTGGTTACCATATAACCATGGTAAGAATGGAAGTAGGATGTTTATAAGCACTTCCACACCAATACCAGCACTATATTCCATCCACCAACTTTATTGGATTGGATATAGTTTTATATAGTTCCATACTATGAATTTTTCTCACTTTTTTATAGTGCCTTAAGCAGTTTTTGTTACAATTACTGCACTGTATAAACAAGCTGATAAATTGTACCCACTGTAGGTATTTGTATGTTAATCAATAAATGTACCTTCCATACTGCATCTTCAATTTCCTGCTCTGAAAACAAAGTTTATTGGATGAGCTCAATTTTTCTAAAATATCATAGAGTAACCATTTTATAATACTTTAGACACTTCTGGTTGTAACTATTATACTGTCAACAAATTTATAATTCCTACCCTACTGTGTTTATAAATAGGAAATGTTCTGAGATTTGCACCACAAAAGGCTTATTTAATATTATCTGTGTCAGTATGTGACAACATATGTTCCTAAATAGGAATAGTGTTTTATTACTTTATTTTCAGGAGGTTTTTACTTCAGCTGCTGACAGTAAAATAAACATAGAAAATAGGTGTAAAAAGATTAGAATAAACTTTCAGAAGATTTACTCTGGAACTTCATTGTCCATACAAAAAAGTACAGACAGTACTAATAATAAAAGTTTGTTCATTATATCTGTTGTTTTGTGGCTATGTAATGTAAAGAACTGAATATTGGCCAATGACACTTCACCTATCCAGTGTACAAGTTTTTCTCATAGTGACTACAAGCACATTCACCTCAACAGTATGTTTGATAGATAATGCCATTCATTTTGTTTCTTCTCATTTTTAAACCGTCTGCTAGTAATAAAATAACTATAGAAAATAAGTGTAAGAATGGGATAAGTATGAACTCTGACCTTTATGCTTTGAAATTTTGTGATCAGCACTAAAAATACAATTTTATTTAGCATTTGTAACTTTTATTTTTGCTATACTTTGGTTAGTTGCCTACAACCTGGAGATCAAATATAATAAATAATACAAGAGATAAAATAAACATGTTTGATATTTAATTACAAGGTGTTCTATTTTTCTTTTGTTTTCCTTATGTGTTATTATAAAAGTAACTAAAATTGAAAAAAAATATAAACTTACTAGGTAAGATAATGAAAGAAAATAATAGAAATTTTCGTGAGATATATATACAAGAAGTTTGTGCATTATGCTATTTGATGTAATGTGAGCTGCATGTGTGCCATTTGATTTTCAACTTAAATTAGGGTATTTTAGTCAGATGTGGTTTATAGGTCAGTAAAACAAAAATGAATAAACACGAAAAGATGTTTGTTGCTACAACATTTAAGCTATTTAGAATAAAAAATTTATGGTTTCCTATAACAATTTGAAGTTATTCTAGAACAAAAAAATGGATAATTTAAATTTATTTACTGATTTTTATGATGGTTACAAGGTGGATCAAATTGACCAACACCACATAGTTAACGTCGATAAAGTAACAGATTAAATATAAAGTTTTATTCAATATATATATATAGATTAAGGAAGAGAAACATGATAATTTTCAGATAAAGAAAAGTATTTTTAATCATAAAATCAAAATTACTTTGTACATTGAATATTCAACACGAGCAAGTCTTTAATTGAAAAAAAACTATGTAATTTGAAAACTTGATATTTTTATATTTTGTGTATGAAAGGCTTGTAACATTTACTATTGTGCAAAATTCTGTAAAACATTCATACATATTAAAAGCTATGTATATATAGTATAATTAATTTCACGGTACTTTTTTGTTATATGGATGACATGTTTCCTACAGTTTTTTTTTTTTTCAACAAGTAAAATTGAATTTTGAAATCACCCTTATAAAGTTTCTGCAACTGGTTTTAAATTATTTGTCAAGCATGTTTACTGAGAGGTTAAGGTGTTCATTTAATCTCTATGGAACATTTTTTAATGTAGCTGAACCAGCAAGTTGATATATTTTGTACATATATGTGTGACTTATTTAAAAAGATCATTAAATAGGATAAAACAACATTATATAGGAGCCAACTGCAGAGTATTATGTGCCATTAAAAGTGAAAAGTAGTTCCCACAAAAGGCATGCAGGGTTTCAAGCAGAGTTAGTGTGTCTTACACCTTGGGTTGATGGAGAGATACCAGGTCATATCACTGCCTTAAGTGTCAACTCTTCCTATGGCTTGTGAGTTTTAAATCATATTTTAACCTTTTCTATTAACTTAGTCATTATTATTTTTTATTAAAATCCTTCTTTTTTTGAAAAGTTATTTTTTTTGTTCATGGCTACCTGAGAAACTTTAGTACAGATACCACAAAGTTATTTTTTTTTGTTCATGGCTACCTGAGAAACTTTAGTACAGATACCACAAAGTTATTTTTTTTGTTCATGGCTACCTGAGAAACTTTAGTACAGATACCACAAAGTTATTTTTTTTGTTCATGGCTACCTGAGAAACTTTAGTACAGATACCACAAAGTTATTTTTTTTTGTTCATGGCTACCTGAGAAACTTTAGTACAGATACCACAAAGTTATTTTTTTTTGTTCATGGCTACCTGAGAAACTTTAGTACAGATACCACAAAGTTATTTTTTTGTTCATGGCTACCTGAGAAACTTTAGTACAGATACCACAAAGTTATTTTTTTTGTTCATGGCTATCTGAGAAACTTTAGTACAGATACCACAAAGTTATTTTTTTTTGTTCATGGCTACCTGAGAAACTTTAGTACAGATACCACAAAGTTATTTTTTTGTTCATGGCTACCTGAGAAACTTTAGTACAGATACCAGAAAAGGAGCATTTGTGTAATGTTTTTAAATAAAACCTTTTTATACAAGCAAAACTTACACGAGAGAATTAGTAAGACAAATAATTCTTTTTATAGAATGGCCTATGGGAATGAATGTGGTTTGGTTGTTGTTGATCTAATCCAGAAAACGTGTTTATTGAACATGGGGACTCCAGACCTTTATGGTGAGTGAGCATTTGTGTTTGTTGAAATATTACGCTTATGTATATAAAACCATTACTCTTGTGGAAAGTTGTAGGTTCTGCATTCTATATGGGAACATATCATAAGCTGCAGTTAAAGTCTGCATGTAAAAATGATTTCATTAATTAAACTACTTGTTATGTACTTAATTGAATGTTTGTGTTTTTATAGATATATAAGTACTATGCATTTCATTGTAGTCAATGAATAATACAGAATATAAGAAATTGAAAGATAATTGTCTGATGTAGCTTTCTCTGTGAAATTTATCTTTTTTAAACGTCAAGTAAGGCACATGAGAAATACTTTCACTACAGGTTCAGCAGACCCATATCGAAGAGTGGCTCGATCACCCAAAAGAAATAACACTGTAGCAGCAACTGACATCAGATCTTTAGAACATGACAGCTGTTGCTCACCTTCACCTGATCAGGTGTGAAAGTTATACTTTTATATGTATATGTGTGTAATAAGTGTGTTTTAACACTTACCAGCTAAGATGCTTTATTGTATAACATTTGTAAACGTTGTCATTAATACTTATTTTTCTTTCACCTTTCATTTACTGTTCATGTACCATGTCTTACTTTTCATTTACTGTTCATGTACCATGTCTTACTTTTCATTTACTGTTCATGTACCATGTCTTACTTTTCATTTACTGTTCATGTACCATGTCTTACTTTTCATTTACTGTTCATGTACCATGTCTTACTTTTCATTTACTGTTCATGTACCATGTCTTACTTTTCATTTACTGTTCATGTACCATGTCTTACTTTTCATTATTTTTGTCTTAATATTTTTTTTATTTAACTAAGTAGCATGAACTTTAGTTTGTCTTGCATGTAATATCTTGATTTTCTGGTTTATGTTTTGCAGTCTGATAACCTTGCAGACACATGTGATTCCCAGCTATCTTTTTCACAGTCTGCTCTTTATCTCTCCTCAGTAAGGTATAATTCCTCTTCTCAGTATGTCATTAATGATAACTCGGAGAGATCTTTACAAGTTCCTGAAAGAAAAGCTGAAAAAGATCATATAAAAGAGTTCTCATGTAAGTCTAATTATATGACAGAAAATCTTAATTACAAACTGTTTAATCAAGATAATTTGGAACAAAAGTTGGGGAAAAACACAAAAAGCCATGAACCTCTGTTAAGGACTAAGTCTCTTCCCTGGGTGGACAAGGTGTTTTTAACTTTACTAATTCTGGTTGTGTACAGAAAAGGAGGTACACATTCAGGCAGAAATCATGTGTTGAATTTGTTGATTTGAATCAAGTGGCAGAAAATAAAGAACATGAAGAACAAAGAAGTTCTCAGGTGAAAAGAAAAAAAAACGTGAAAAAGGACTTAAAACCACACATCTGTCATTCAGATTACTGGCATGATGATGTTGTGGATGATGGCAAAGAAAATGAATGGAAGAAAAGGCAGAAGGAGTCGGTAAAGAGAGAAAAAAAGAAAACCAAACATGTGATTATTGATTTACGTAACGATGCTGAAACTCCCACATTATCCATGATCAAAATATGTGGTAAGTTGAGTTGGAAACTGCTTAAGTGATTTTTGGCAATGTATATGAACATAATTCTGACTTTGTTGCTTCTGGGTTGGCTGCTGTTCAGTTATTGTAGCATTTAATTTTTACTTATATTAGATTGCTCTATTTTGCCACTTTATATCAGCTTGCTTTTGTTTCATTACTGTCTTTGTCTAATCTTTCTTTCTTTACACTGTATGTTCATGTTCTTTAAGTACAGTGGATCAGAGTTTTAAATTTAACAATAATAAAGAGGCATTAATTTCATGTACAAAGTATCAAAATGTTGAAATATACAATTTTATTATATTCACATATCCTTGTAGTGTAGCCATCAGTTATGCACATTTATCTTTTGCTAAAAATATTCAAAATATAAAATGATTAAAAGAAAGCTAGAAAAAGGAAAATTATTAATAACTTGAATTCCTTAAATTGAGTGTTATGTCAGTTTTTCTCCCTGTTAAAGTGTACATAAACTATGAAGTGAAAGTTATTCCTGTTAAGACTTGAATACTATAGAGATAATTAAAAATCTTTTTGTTCTTATAACTTTCACAATATGTAAAAAAAGACTGATTTTCAGAATAATATAAGACCTGCATTTATTAAGGATATTATAATTGTAAAATGCTGAAAAGTTCTATTACTGGCAGGAATGTTAAAACTGCTTACATAAAACAGGTCTAGTACTTTTAATTTTAGAAAAGGTTTGGAGAATTAATATATTAGTATATACTATTTTATCTGTGGTTGATGTAACTTAATAATATACTTTAATTTACCAAATTCAAGTAAAATTTACATATATATGAAGGTCACTAACAAGTGTTAATAGATGACTCTTGTAACAGGAGTTTGTATGTTTCAGAAGTCATATGAAATATTTTTAAAGTTTAAAACAGTTTAATTTGAGCAAATGTATAATGACTTGACTACACATAGAATTTTAACTTTTGGAGGCCATTTATGATGTAGTAATTAGTGTGCCTAGACTGTGGAGCTGAATTTCCATGGCTCAAGCCTTTTACTGTAAGAAAATATTCACTCTCCACTTTAAGGTCATGGGTTCTTTATGAGAGTGATAGTCATATCACACTAGTTCCATCATACAAAAGTTGTCAGTGTCTGTCATTTCAGAATTAGGGATGGCAAGTTGCCTTCTCATAACGTTTTGGAAAATCCAAGCAACAAATCAAACTTGTGAATAATGAGAAAAAAATCTAAGAAATAAGGAACTGTATAAGCCAAGAATACCTTTATAAGTGTACTGTAACTGGTTGTTGGAAGGATTATCTACTCAATCAGTAGATATGTAATGAAGTTCTTGGTCTTGAAACTTACAGAAGTCCTTCCTGTTGCTAAAGGTAGGATAATAAATAAAACATTATCTGGCACATTTTTTCCACATGTGTGTACATTTGTATGAAAGTAATAACCAGTAATTTGTTCTGATATCAAGGGTTTTAACACAGTTTTAACCAAGTTTTAAAAATTAAATTTCTAGAGATTTAAATTTTCAAGAGAGTTTCCTACTATAAGCAACATTAAAATGTTTTTAAGAATTGAATCTCTTATTCAAACTTTTGTTCTTAAAAGAAACTATATAAAACTAATTCTTCTTTTCTTTGAAAGAGTTTTGTTGTTGAAGTTGGTGGTAAGGTAACTTAGGTACCCAAGCAAGAAGAAATGTAAAATTAAGATAACATGATAAACTGCTGTAAGGTAACTTAGGTACCCAAGCAAGAAGAAATGTAAAATTAAGATAACATGATAAACTGCTGTTAGGGAACTTGGGTACCCAAGCAAGAAGAAATGTAAAATTAAGATAACATGATAAACTGCTGTTAGGGAACTTGGGTACCCAAGCAAGAAGAAATGTAAAATTAAGATAACATGATAAACTGCTGTTAGGGAACTTGGGTACCCAAGCAAGAAGAAATGTAAAATTAAGATAACATGATAAACTGCTGTTATGGAACTTGGGTACCCAAGCAAGAAGAAATGTAAAATTAAGATAACATGATAAACTGCTGTTAGGGAACTTGGGTACCCAAGCAAGAAGAAATGTAAAATTAAGATAACATGATAAACTGCTGTTAGGGAACTTCCAGGTACCCAAGCAAGAAGAAATGTAAAATTAAGATAACATGATAAACTGCTGTTAGGGAACTAGGTACCCAAGCAAGATGAAATGTAAAATTAAGATAACATGATAAACTGCTGTAAGGTAACTTAGGTACCCAAGCAAGAAGAAATGTAAAATTAAGATTACATGATAAACTGCTGTAAGGTAACTTAGGTACCCAAGCAAGAAGAAATGTAAAATTAAGATAACATGATAAACTGCTGTTAGGGAACTTGGGTACCCAAGCAAGAAGAAATGTAAAATTAAGATAACATGATAAACTGTTGTTAGGAACTTGGGTACCCAAGCAAGAAGAAATGTAAAATTAAGATAACATGATAAACTGCTGTTAGGGAACTTTCATGGGCCTTCAAAGATTTGCTTTGAAGAGAGGAAGCTAAAATATGGATTTCTTGAAAGAACAAACAATGCAAAATGAGTTTAGAGATATATTAGAAAATTTTAAAACTTTTTTTAAATAACAATTCTTTGCACTTTTCAGCTATATTCCAAAGGTCATGATGGAAGTTGCATGTGGTAATGGCATTCAAAAGTGTTAGGGATATCCCATCTATCATACAACATTTACAAAGCAGATAAGAAACCAGTTAGCAGTCAGGGTAATTTAATTAAGAGTAAAGAGTCGAGTCCCCTCACTTCCTTTCACTATCTGCAGCCAGTTATGAGAAGGTTGTTACCCTTAAAGAGATGTATTATAGTCAAAAGTAGAAATAAAATAGTCAGCCTAAAAATATTTTATTAAATATTACCTAACATCCTTTACCCTTAAAAATTAAAAAAAAATTCCTAAAGTAGAATAATAACTGCTCTCATAATTCTGCTTCAAGCTACTCCCAATTTCTGTCCATTTCTGAAAAGTTCCTCATATGATGCTAAAAGACATTATTACATCATAATTTAAAAGATTTTTAACTGTTTGTAATAACAGTAAGTTCTTTATGGATAATTTTATATTATTCATAATTAAACTAGAAAATAACTGTTATAAATACTGGCAAATTAAAAAATGTATTACTAAGTAAATATTCAGTTAGGATAAAAATATTTTTTGTCACTAGAGGTAGTTAGCTACCTTTTAGCTTTATCATGCTGTACTTGAATAATGTTATGACAAAGAAACAGTATGAACAACCTACAGTACTTAAGGTAGGTTTTGTAATTCTTTTTAAGATCTAGTATAAAATTTGTTGTTTTAAGATTTTGTGTAAAATATGGCACTTTCAATAAAGGGTAGAGGTTGGTAGTTACTTGGAGTAGAATTTTTAGAGTGGATACCATTCTACTTTAGGAATTGTTTTAACTTTAAGGATGGAGAATGGTAGGTGATGTTTAAAATAAATATTTTAAACTTTTTTTTGTTTGTGACTATAATACATCTCTTTAAGGGTAACAGCCTTCCCATAACTGGCTGCAGACAGTGAAAGGAAGTGAGGGTTGAGACATTGAGGGTTTAAGCACTCGACTCTTTACTCTTAATTAAATTACCCTGACTGCTAACTGGTTTTTTTATCTGCTTTGTAAATGTTGTTTGATAGATGGGATATCCCTAACAATTTTGGATGCTATTACCACAGGCAACTTCCATCATGACCCTTGGAATATAGCTGAAAAGTGCAATGAATTGTTATTAAAAAAAAAAAAATGAAATTTTCTTATATTAAGTTCTTTATTGTTTTATAGTACTGATCTTAATCATCTATTGACAATTAATGTAAATAACAGTTATGAAGCTATTCCTTTTGATGAAACATAAGTTTGAAACAAATATTGATATACTTTTATTAATAATATTTGTACTTAATGCACTTGCACCTTTTATACTGGTTTGATTGCTGGTAACCATAAATATATAGTTGTATGATCTATATAGATTTTAACTTGAAAGGTATTTTGTAAAGATGTAGATTGCTAATGATATTAACCTGTACTGAATAGTGCTTTGACATGCTCATTATTAGTGGTGATATGGTTCTTGCTGCAATAAAAAGTTACATTCACATAATTTTTATGTTATCAGTACAGCTAAACAAAACAGTATTTTCAATGTAATTCTGGAAGTTATGTACATAAATTGTTATCAATATCATTTTTTATATGTATTTTATCTTGACAATAAACTTTTGTGTTATCTAAGGTGTCAGAACTGGAAAGATTCATTGACTTTTTTCTTGCCTTAATAGTATTCTTAATCCATCAGAGCTATTTTTTATTTTACTTTTAAAATATGTTTTCAGTTAGTCTGAGAAACCTTGGTGAGATGTAGAGAAAGATTAATTTTTAACACTTGAGGTTTCAGGAATATATATGTTAACTATAATCATGGTTAAAAGTTTTTTATTTTGTTCATGGTATTGATCCTTATTTACTGTATAAAATGTTCTACTTTGGGGTAATAACTTTCAAAACAATTTGGTTTTATTATAACTGAAAGAGATTTCCATAACTAATGTGTGAGTATGTTTATGTAGTATTGTTTTTTGTTTTGTTTCTTTGCCTGCTGATCATTCCCTGGTGGTTGAAAGACGACACCCACATCTCTGTCAGATCAGAGTTGCCTAGCTGGTCTCTTTGGTAATTACCACTAATGCTTTCTGCTAACTTTGAACAATAAAATATTTGTTATTTCTAAATTTTTGCTGGTATTCCCTTTAATCTTATTTATTTTATACAAACCAAAAAGTCAATTTATTATTTTTTTATTTTTTTTCTGTTTTCTATGCTTTGAAATTTCTTATTGGTCAATGACTGATTAGCAGTATGATATGCTGGAAAATATTTTGACTAAATTGTTTTGTACAAACAAGATTCTTTGTGTGCCTCTTTTTTATCATTTCACCTATAATAGACTATTTAGGTGTTGTAAAGCAAGTACTTTGAGAACTAGTTAGTTGTTGACATAATTAAAGAACTTAGGATTTTATTGTTAGCATGTAGAGAGTGGTATGATACATGATAGTTAAAATGTAATGCTGTTTATTTAGCTTAAAGTATTTGATAGACAGTAAATGCTTTAAGTAGTCCTTAAGAAAGAAAATTCTGGATGTGGAAAAAGTAACTCCACACTTCAGCAACAGATGACATATTAAAGACCCTGACCTCGGTGATCAGTACGGCCAAGTCTCAAGGTTCACACTAAATAGTCTTCTGATGTTGAGCACATCAGTGGATTTTCTTTTAAGGAATATGGTTGACACTATCTGTTCAAGTTTTTATAACCCTAATTGTTGTTGTTCCTCTTTTTTACCTGCCTGTCACTTTTGTCAAAGCTTAACATTTGCACCCTAGCATGCATGAATTGTTTCTCACTGTGGTCCTCATCCTGTGCCAACTATAACTTTTCCTCCAGCAAAAAAACTTATAAATCCTTGTGTAACTAAAGAATGAACAAGAAAAAACAGATATTCTAATTAGATTTAAAAGACATTGTATAATGCATGAAAACTTGGGATAATTTGGAAGTACTATAATGGTGTGCACGCACACACACACACATGTAAAATTTGGATAATTTGGAAGTATATAAAATGTACTTGTAATCTTAACCATTTATATGATGACAGCTATTCATTAGAGGTGCAAAACAAACAGTGTAACATGACAAGTTAAAAAACTTTTCTCTCATTACAAAATAGAAATTCATTTTAGGGTGAGCATGTTGCAAGACAGACATACAAAATGTTGAGGTGAACATATTTATACTGAGGGGCATATGTTGCAAAACTGTGATATACAAAATGTGAACCTTGTACATTACTGGAGGTTATTTAAATCTGGAGAATAAGGGATGTTGAATAACAAAATTTCAAAACAGAAGTGTTTTGGTTCTTCTAGGTCATCCTGTTCACTGAACTGAACTTTAAAAATAAAACACTTTTATTATTCAAATATTTATTAATTATTTCTATGAACTCCTACAAATTTACTGCATCCACAACATCTGAAGGAAATGAATTTCCAAAGCTAAATCAGCATGCTAGAAAAATAAAAATTGCTTAGTGCAGATGACTACTGACAAATTTTCTATTGACTACAAGTCCTACCATTCACACCACAAACTACAACAAAAATATCATAAATGGTGTTCAACTCATTCTAAGTACTTCACTCCTTCAACACTTTATTAAAGAGAAAATTATTTCAGAAATCTTAACCTCACATGATAAGTCTTTTCATTCAAGATATCATTTTAGTATCCCTGTACCCCTGTTTGTGTCTCTTATATTTTATGGTTACTCTGCTTCTTCCTCTTACTGCCTGGTTTCTGTTCTTTTCCAGTGTTTAGCACAATTATGTTCTGAAGTTAGCATTCTTTATCTCACTCATACCTTATATCTGTGCTTTAGTGTACTATTGTTTGGGTTTTCCATTTCTCATCTCTCAACTTTTTAGTATATCTAATCCAAGTGTGAGGGTTCTCACCCTGATGACTGTGAGATTTACCAAACCCAGTTTTCTTGTCTTTGTTTACCTCTTTTCACCATCCCAAAATACCTTTCATCCATTTTCTGTCTGAGGCTATTCACCACTCTCCTGAGGGCTTGTGAGAGGATATTTGTTCCCTTTCATACTCCATATTGGTGTATTTGTCTTCCTTGACCCTATTCCTTCAAGTATGACTCCTCTGTTGTTGGGATCTCCTAGATAGGAGTGCATCTTTAATTAATGTCCATCTACCCTTAACTTATGTATAGGACCTCTATATGGTTTCATTTTTATGTAGGACATTTTTTGGAAAAAAAATAGAATTTTTTGCAAGTTGTCATGGTTACCTCCTTTCCCATCCTACTGTTACTCACCTGTCTGAACTTTTTACCTGGCTGTTTGACAGTGGTTTTTTTTTTTTCTATTACTATCGTTCACAGCTATGGAACAGTCTTGCTCAGTACCTTCTATTTCCATTGAGAACTTTTGTTTTGTTCCTTTTGTCTTTTTGATTGGGACCTCACCGTGGTTCTTCATGCCCTTGCCGAACCTCATTTCAAACCTCAAGTCGCTGTTTCATGTACCTCTTGTCCTTCAATTCTAGTTTTTGTTCCATATCACCTGTGGTCAACATTAGTTAGATGTTTTTGCTGTCAATGGATAATGTGTTCTTTGTTACCATATTTATTTTCTGCTATATCTGGATCATGGTATTTTTTTTCAAAATGTCAGTGACTCCTGAAGATGGCATCATATTCACTCCCATTTCTCTTCCATTTCCTTTTTATATTCTTGTTCTGATCCTACAATGTTGTATTGCTTGCATGGCTTCTTTGCATAGTTTCAGTTATTATTTGATCATCTGCTGGAACCTTCTCTTTCTTTCTCTTATACTTTCCATACCACCCTTAAAGGATGGATCTACTAGCTTATCTGATTGGCTTATTCTTTGTTATTTTTCATTTCCTAATTCTTTTTTGAAGTGTTTTATCATCAGATCTGTCACCTCTCTCCCTTTCTCTGGCTGCCCATTTCTGTCATCTTTTGGAGAAGATTATTCAGGCTAGTATGTGGACTACATTTAATACATTTCATCTCCCAATATCTTCATCACGTGGACATCTCCTTATCTAGATATCAAATATCACCTGTTGCCATTTTTCACACCTTGGTCCATCTGTGAATGAGTAAGTTCACTAATGTATATGTTAGATCTCACATTGTGACAAGTAATGCTTATCCAGGTGTAGTAATCTATAAATTCTTACTAGTGTATAATGCCAACAGCTGAGATGGAGTATTCCACAAGACCACTAGTGAGTTAATCTTCATGGTGTTTTGCATTATAACTATGTCTGCACCAGATTGTATTAACTTATGGACTATCATAGTCGTCCATTGCACTTTTTCCAGTATTACAGTCCTCCAGACTTCACATAGCATTATCTCTCACTTCTTAGACTAGAGAGTGGGAGCTCTTGTCACTTACCAGATCTGAGCCATGAGGTATCAGTTCCCTTCATTTCTGAGCAGGTTAATTGTGTTCTGTTGTTATAGACAATATGAACCCTCCTTCCACTGTGGGCCCGATTATATGATATCCAGTGCTGCACGGTTATTTACTGGAGATGATCCACCAAAATGCAGTTCACTCCTCCAGCTGGGACCCCTTATTCTTCTACTGCCATGATGTTGGTTCCCATATGGACTGGTGTTGAATTAAGCACAAATTTAAGTCCTAAAATGTGTGTTTGGTAGGTTTTTTTTGTCCCCAAGTGACAATATAATAGAGAAATGAAATATGATGGTTAACTCAAATAAAAACCAAGGTGCCATTAGGAATTTATTATCCAGTCCACAGGGGGACAAAAAAAACCTACCAAACATTTGTATTCTGAGTTTGCTCTGCCTAGAGGTTGGAATAGAAGTTTTTTCCTTCTGCTTCCTAGGCTTGAGAGGAGAACATTTGAGACCCCATCATACTGGTAGAATAGAAAACACCCAGTATCATCTGATTTTGGACTGGAAGCTTTGATGCACCCTAACCTCTACATTATTTTCATGTTTAGTTGCTTCTTGATGTGCTCCTTTCCCACCCATTATAGTAACATATTTTCACAATGGGTGAAGATTATATGTGATTCAGATCTCCCGTGGATGTATACCTCTGCAGAGAGAAGATACACTCCAGGAGCTCTCTTCAGACGCTCTCTGATTAAGTTTTGCATTGATACCTTCAGTGCAATGTGGAAGTTCAGCTATTATGTGAGTAGTATCATATTGGAAGTTATTGTCTTTTTTTTGCATAATATTGAAGTGAAGGTTGAAGTGGTGGGTTGTTACATTCTTGCTTGCATGCTACAGCACACTTGTAACACATTAAAAAAGTATCAGTGTGGAGAACTCTGCATATAGAGGATAGAAATGAATGGGAAAGCTGTTACATGAGTGAGGTGTGTATTGGAAATACATTTTCTGTTTATGATAATTATATCATCAGTACTAAATACAATCTTAATTATTTAATGTTTTTCACTTTAACTCTTGTCTCTCTTGTTATGCAAATTGGAAAAGAGTGAAGTGTTAAACCTCATTTTTAATGTTTTATTTTGTGTACAATAAATTAACCCAAATAGAGTTTACTCATTGAATTCAAAACATTTAGATAAATTTTGCTTTCACTATAATTAAAGTTGTCACTAAGTAATTATATATAAATTAGTTAAGTGTCAGTAAATACTTTCTAAAAGTGCACACAAACTGTTTTATCACAATCTACAATAGCCATTTGGTACCCAGTTTGTGTATGAGCTTGGTAACTATAAAAATAAAATAAAAGAGAAAGTTAGGAGGTTTACGTCAAGATAAAACGTTAGGAGGTTTACGTCAAGATAAAACTGTTAGTATAAATGTTTATGTACATTTGTGTGGTATTATGTCTGGTTCTTTGTTTCAGAAAAGAAGTAATAACCTGAATCAAAGCTTGTATATAAATATATTGCATATTCTTTTCTTGGAAAGATAATAGTTTTGTACCATTTTTATTTATGATTTTTAAGTTTCATTTTAAATCATTTGTAGTTGATAGTTATAAAAGTAAATTAATTAGTAGGGACAGATGGGATGGTAAATGCATTTTTTTTATTCCCTTCAACTGTACAGAAATTATAACTGATTTCTATAGCTTTTCTTGAAAATTACAAATACACTGCTGGACAAAATTGTAAGGCCAAAGAATATAAAGAAAAAATATGCATTTTGTGTTGTTAGACTAAACAACTTGAGTAGAGCTTCGAAAGATGAAAATAAGAAAAGGGAAAATAAAAATAAAAAACTTTTTTAATATTTAATATTTTTTATGTTCATTGGCCTTAAGATTTTGGCCAGCAGTGTATTTCAGGACACCTCATGCTCATTTCTTGGTTTCCTGTTTCGTTGTGAAGATTTCTGAAATGCAGTAGAAATATTTTATATTTATGTTCTGTAAACTTTTATGCTTGTGTTAAACTTCTGCATCTGCTTGGCATTAGTGTTTCCTTTATATGTTTATCTAACCTAAATAATTCTGTACTGTATGTAAGCATTTGACTCTATGTACACTAAAATTTATTGCACAATTTCTAACATGGTTAATAAAAGATTTATGTTTACTTTAGCAGATTCATAGAAATTAACAGAATTTTGTATAAATGAGAAGAGATATCACATGTGGAAAAAGAGAAAAAATGTAAAAAGATAAATAAAATAAATCTTTACCATTAATTTTCTGATAAAAAAATAATAGTAGTATTCAGTGTTATAACAGAAAAGAAAGTTAGAAATAGTAGTATTCAGTGTTATAACAGAAAAGCAAGTTAAAAATAGTAGTATTCAGTGTTATAACAGAAAAGCAAGTTAAAAATAGTAGTATTCGGTGTTATAACAGAAAAGCAAGTTAAAAATAGTAGTATTCAGTGTTATAACAGAGCGCAAGTTAAAATAGTAGTATCCAGTGTTATAACAGAAAAGCAAGTTAAAATAGTAGTATTCAGTGTTATAACAGAAAAGCAAGTTAAAATAGTAGTATTCAGTGTTATAACAGAAAAGCAAGTTAAAATAGTAGTATTCAGTGTTATAACAGAAAGCAAGTTAAAAATAGTAGTATTCAGTGTTATAACAGAAAAGCAAGTTAAAAATAGTAGTATTCAGTGTTATAACAGAAAAGCAAGTTAAAAATAGTAGTATTCAGTGTTATAACAGAAAAGCAAGTTAAAAATAGTAGTATTCAGTGTTATAACAGAAAGGAAAGTTAAAAATAGTAGTATTCAGTGTTATAACAGAAAGGAAAGTTAAAAATAGTAGTATTCAGTGTTATGACAGAAAGGAAAGTTAAAAATAGTAGTATTCAGTGTTATAACAGAAAAGAAAGTTATTGGGAACTTTTGTTTTATAAGTAAAATTTCAATTTTTAACAATAGGCATTTTCTTTAATGAACAAAATATTTGAGTTTGAAATGTGTGATTGTCAGGTAGTTTCACATTTATATTTTGAATTTCATACACACAATATTTTGACATTTTTATATCTCTGCATTGTTTGTTTATAGTATAAATGTTATATCTTTCTAAATTTGCTGAGATGTTAAACACTAAAGCATTCTGTTGTTTTTAAAGACCTTTATTAATTGCAGGATTCACATGCATCACTATAAGTGATCTGTTCCTGCAAGCTGTAATAATAATCCTTCCTTAAAATTTGTTTATTATTTACTTAATTAAATTTATGAGTTAACTAAAGGAAAATTTCTGTTCAGTAATTTAATTGATATCTAATGTTTGTGTACTTCAAATTGTTAAAAGATTTTGTTGTAATAAATGGAGTGTGATTCCTAAAGTATGTTTTTTATTATATAAATGTGTACAAGTTTACACTTTGAATAAGACTCTTCTGTTTGTACATTTCTTTTATGGCATTTTAATTGTTTTATTTATGATAAAATGTTTTCCACTCATGCAGAGAAGATCGACAGTTCATTTTCTTGGTCCAGAAGCTCAAGTGTGTCCAGTTTAGAAAATGTTAGTGCTGAGGTTGTCCAGTGGCTTTGTTTTGCTGATTCCTTTAGTAATAGAAGTGGTATGATGTCTTAAAGTAAAAAATATTTTAGTTTTGAAGTTGATCTTACTGCTTTTTTTACCTGGTTTTCTTATTTTTTAAAGTTTTTTTCTTAATGATAATAGTAATGTTTCTCATAGTAGAGAATTTATTAAAGCATTCAATGCTGAAGCTATATTCTAAAGAAGTACAGCTGTCCCTCCCAAGTTCAGCAACTATGGGTCCTGAGTTTTGCCACTAAGAAAACTGCATTTCTATAATTCATCTTATTGTACACCAAGAGTAATGTGCATAAGAAAGTATTATAGTCAAAAATAAAATATTGTACAGACCAATCTGAAGAGAAAAAGAGGAAAAAATGTTATTGGACACTATTGTACTTTATTATATTGTACTCTATGCAGTATTTTATATCAAACAGAAAATATATAAACATTGTGATACTGTAAAAGTAGTATCTATACATTTTCTTAAAATTAGCAGGAAAAGGGATGTCCAGATTTTGGAAGTCTGACTGGTAGTATAAAGTCAGAGAGTTGCTTTAAATTTAAATTGTTTGAGTTACTTTATCTGCATCTGATCTCAGTCTGCAATCTGACCAACATTGTTTTGTGGCACCATGCAAATTGAAATGTTGGTTTTAAGATGTTAAAAATAGTTACTTGCTAATTGATCATTGTATTAAGTTTGACTTGGTTTTAGCTTGCTTTTCTTCTTTGCAAACAGATGTGGTGTTATATATTCGATAAGTTAATATTGTTATTGTGTCTTGCTTAATAGAGTTGTGTTGTAGAAATTCAGACTGATTCGTGTTATTCAAATAGTTGTGTAAAGTGTATACTAGATCAAAAGTATTAACGATAGTTAGCTTCCATATTTATTTCAGTTGTAGATCTGTTTATTGACATGTCATGACAAAGCTGTCTAAAAACATGTGATAAAGAATTAAAATAGTTTTAAAAAATTAAACCATAATGTGGCAAAGAAATGCAGATGTTTGATATAAAAAATTTCTGAAAAAGTTGACTTTCACACGCATTCCTTGTTAAGTTAAATACATACCAGTGCAACCAGGGGTCTGGGTAGTTATCTCACCACTGTAATACCTCATTTAGTTGTATTCCTAGTGTTGTACAAATCACTTGAATTATATTACTCATTTGTAATGTTTTATAAAATACTTAATTTACTACTTTTATTTGTAACCAAGTGTTTGTTTTCCATACATTTTGTTGTCTTCAAGATCCTACAACTAGCCCTAGCTTGTGGGTAGGAACTAGTCTTGGTTCCATTCTTGTAATTCTGCTAACGTTCCCATCAGACTGTGATCACCGTCTTACCCACCCAGTCATAGTTTCTCCCAGTGGTAAGTTCTTGTGAAATAAAAGACAGTTAAATACATGATTGAATTGATATTGTATGATCATGGCTGTGAGTATGAAGGATCTGTGGACTTACCATATAAAGATACATTTTGTAATGAGAATGGTTCTACCATTTAAAACATTATAAGATATTCACAGGTGTCACCTAACGTTTTTTCTTTGTAAAAACGTTAAAATAGGAAAAAAAAAAGTGTTACTTCTGAATACATGTTACTTTTTGTTAAATAGTTTTATAATTATACATAAATGAAAATAGTTTTGCATTATAAATGTGCACATTTTTATTCTTCTGTTAAGGTAATCTTTTGAACAAACTTGTTTTAGTAAAAAGTTATGGTAATTATGCATTAATCTTAACTACCTAGATGTTTTTGTGTTTTTATTTATATAAAAAAAATATTTTAAGCCTAGTTAGCCTTTACTGTATTAAAATTTTAATGTTTGTAAAATATTTTTGTCACATGAAAAAGCTATTTTGAGTGAATAAACCACAACAGTCATTCAGGGACTTGTACCAGTGCTTCTCAGAATTCATAATGTCTCAACATTAAAATATTGTAACTTTAAGAGATATGGCAAAGATAAATAACATATTACAAATTATAACTTCATGTTTTGTGTTGTTGAATTTAGTTGTAGTAAAACAAATCTGTTAACTTCTCTTATCTGTACTTTAATAATTATTTGTCTTAATGTTATCAGTACCCGTTATTTAATTGAAATAGAGTTTGTTCTTATGACTGTAAAAGAACTGTCACACTTATTATAATTACTTGAACAAGGTTGAAAAATTGTGATTACAAGATTACAAATATACTTCAGCAACTGAGATTTGTTTTTTACATCATACAGTCTATGTTTAACCTCATTTATATGTGTGTATTTGTGAAAGGTTATACTTTTGCCCAAACTATTTATAAAACCACAAAAGTCCAAAAAACAATGTTTTTACTATGCAACATTTTGGCTTTTGCATTTCTTAAATTATTCTTCTGAATTTTGTGGTTCAGATTTTTCTGATGATTTCTAACTTCCAGTCTGCTGTTAATCATCTAAACTAATGACACATATTACTTGTTCTGTATTACTTTAAGATTCATTGCATTTCTTGTTGATATGTGTCAAAGCTCAAAATATATAATTAAGTAATGGCATGATCGTATTTCTCTAAATGGCTATCTTCCAACTTGAATCACAGAAATTAAAGTCAAACTTTAATTCCAAATCTACCAGATCAGACTTAGCACTTATTTTTTGTAGAAACATTATTTAGATTTGTAAAACAACATTATTTAAACAGTATTATTAAATTCCAAACAACTTTGAATGGAAAAAGGGATGTAAAGCTATTTTTTGCCCCCCCCCATCAAGACAGACTTAAAGAAATTAATCCTTGAAGCAGATGAAAGTCTTAAGAAATTTATTGTTTAATTGTTTTCTCTGTGCAATGCAGCTGTAATATGTATATCTATTCAATTTCTCAAACAAGTTTCATGTAATGACCGAAATGTCTCTTTATGTGTGGTCATATTCATCTTAGCAATTCCACTGCTGGTAGGTCGTGACTTCTTAGGAAGAAAACACCTTCAAAAATCTCATGACAGACCATCTATCGAAGCCACCATTCTAGTAGCCCCTCTCTGAACTGTTTCCAACACTTCAACGTCCTTCCCAAGATAGATTAGGAACCCAAAACTGAACATAATACTCCAAAAGTGGCATAACCAATGATCTGTACAATGGAATTATAACATCTGTAGACTTGTATTCAATTTTGCTTTAGATACAACTTAAAATCCTATATGCTTTACCACTAGCAACAGTACACTACTTGGATGGGTTAAGAAACTAATCAACCATTACACTAAGATTAACCAAACACATTTCCTCATAAGGAGAGGGTGAAAAAATGTCCTGTGGGCAATTGTAGATAATTTTAAATAGTATTATATATCACACTGAAATACTATTTTTCTGCACCTGAGTAGTCTAGCCTATGAAAAAGTTGTAAATATATTTTCCCGAGTAACTTAAATATTTGTATAAAAATTTTTATTGATTGGCTTAAGAATAGTCTGGTCACTACCTCTTAGTATGCATACTTAACATTATTTATTAACCAAGACAGTGTGATCCCCTTGGGGTGAATTCCTGTATGTGGTGAAAGGACATCCCAGGAAAGGTTCTGTATTTTTAGTTTTGAGTGGTGACCCATGAAGGGGAGGAGATAACCCTGATGGTTGAGTGGTGCAATCCCAACACACCACTTTGGCCTTGAATTCCTGTAGATGAATAGCTTTTGGAAAACCTCCCAGGATCAGTCAGCTGGTCCTGTTGGGCAAGGGCCAACTGAGTACCAGTGTTGTGGATATTATGTCCGATGCTAGTGTTTGGGTATAGTGCTCATGAAACCCTGACATTGCTGCAGTGTCCTTGTTTGGCATTTTAATGCATCCCCTTGTAGGACTTCATGGTGAGTGTGGTAAGTGGGCAATGAAACTTGCTTATTTCATTATGGATCCTCCAAATTTAAATACAAAAACAGATCATTAGTAAATAACAATGTTTTATGGACTCTGATCAGCAATCTTCACCATCTTTTACACCTGTATCTTATTTTCCCATACTGCATTCTTTGTTAGACAAACCTTTATGGCAAATGTCTCCCTTTTTTATTTGGAAGAGCTTGCTGGCTCTCCTAAGTCAGTTATGAAGGTAGCTTCTGAGGATATCTTGGTAGAAACATCTACCCCAAAACACATTAAACTATTTTTGAATTTGAAGGACATTGGGGATATTGTTATATACTTATTGAGGTCACTCCACATGCAACTTTTATCCCTCAATGAGGAGTTATTGTTTAGAGGGATTTGAAGGGCATCCCCAAATCAGAGATCTTCACTGGTTTCTCCACCCAAGGATTTTCTGCAGTGAGGCATGTCTCCACTCACTCTTAAGGATGGAATTGTGCTGCCTACTAATGTAACCAACTTGGTGTTGTTAAAATCAAAGAATTGCATGAAGTATGAAACTAAACAAGTACACAGTGTTCTTGCCAAGAACATTCTAGTTTCATAAAAGACTTTCATATATTATGTTTGGAAAAAAAATGTGCTTCAGAACATTTGTTCATCAGTTTTCTCTCTGCTCAGAATTTATAAGTTAGAAATACTTGACCACAAGTAATGCTAAAAGATCATTTTCTAGGCAAAGGAAGCTGAAAAGTTATATGCACTCCACCTTGTCACAGTCTCATGTGAATCATCTCTATATCTTGAAGAATAATGTGGATGAATTGAATTAACCAAAAGTTATTAACAAATTTATTAGTCTCATCTTTACAAACTTAGATATCTTAATTAAATCCCCTCTTTCTCTTCTATAACAACCCCTCCATCCCAGGCTTCATTTTAGCAATGCTTGTCTGAATTATTTCCAACAGTTCAGTGTCTTTGTTAAGGTAAGGACCTCAAAACTGAACACACTATTCCAAATTTGGCCTAACCAGTGACCTATACAATGAAATTATAACTTCTTAGACTTGTGTTCAATATTTTTTGTAGATACAACCTGAAATCCTGTTTGTCCCACCACTAGCAACAGCATTCTACTTTTATAGCTGTAGAGATTGATCAACCCTTACATCAAGATTCTTTTCTTTCATGACACTGTTAAAGTTATTTCTATGCAAATTATACTTATAATTTAAATTGTGATAACTGGCAAACTCAATAAATTATCTAAATCCTTTTTTTAACACTCCTACGAAAAGACGTTTCTAGTCCTGATTTCTCCAAGCTCATTCCCCTGGCTGTGGTTTCGCTAGATAGTAGATAGGGACAGTGGGAATCTCGTTAATCCATTCATTAATGGATTTAAATGGCAATTTCATTTAAATACAAAATTATTAGCCTAATATTAATAACCTTTCAAGTTGCTCTGGGGCCTATTAGGCCCCACTTTTAAATAGGAGTGTTAAATCAGCAACATTTCCTTGCAGCTAACAAAACCCAAGACCTTAATATAATCTGCCTTATATTTCCATTATTTCAGAATGCTGGTATGATCTAAGAAGTTGTATATTTGTTTTTTGTGCCTAGTTCTACTTGTTTTAAAGTGTAAACTATTCAGTTTTAGTCAATAGTGATGGAGGACAGTTGTCACACTGGTCTTTGATATGGTCTGATGACACAGTAACTGGATGTTGTAATTCAGAATAATTAACAGAAATATATATTTGACGTAATTTTTGTTTTAACATGGAGAAGAAACTTTGTTAATAAATGTTTGTAGAAGATTGGAAACAAATGAAATGTGTCACATGTATGAGTTAAGTCCAACAATGTATAATTCTATTTGTAGGAACTATCTATAGACTGAAGGAATCCATTGTGTCTCTGGCTTTCCTTGATGGTAATGGTGCTCTCATCCCCTATCCATCAGGGTTTTGGAAGGATGTTGATTGCAACACCAAAGATAGTTGTGACCAAGCGACAAGTAAGTAAATATGATGTTCAGTGGTAATATTACCCAACTGGATGTTACATGTTGTTCAGTCATGTTTAATGTTTTATTACTAAGTGCATGCAGCTTCTAAATTCAACACAAAATGTTTAAAAAGACTAAATTGAATGTTTTCTTTAAGTGTTTAAGTTCCATTATTATCAAGCAATTCATTCAGCTAGTTAATCAGTTTCCAAGCAATTCATTCAGCTAGTTAACCAGTTTCCAAGCAATTCATTCAGCTAGTTAACCAGTTTCCAAGCAATTCATTCAGCTAGTTAATCAGTTTCCAAGCAATTCATTCAGCTAGTTAACCAGTTTCCAAGCAATTCATTCAGCTAGTTAACCAGTTTCCAAGCAATTCATTCAGCTAGTTAACCAGTTTCCAAGCAATTCATTCAGCTAGTTAACCAGTTTCCAAGCAATTCATTCAGATAGTTAACCAGTTTCCAAGCAATTCATTCAGCTAGTTAACCAGTTTCCAAGCAATTCATTCAGCTAGTTAATCAGTTTTGTGGATTTTGAACTGAAAAAAAAGTCAATAATTAATAAAATTAGAATAATCTGTTTATCCCTGTTTATAGTGATAAGTTGTTATATTAAATAAAACATGATAGTTCTATTTTAATTCATTTTAAATGTTTGAGAAGAATTTGGAAATTATAAAAGCATGTAAAATATTCAGCCTGATATATTGGATCTATGTTTATAATTATGTTGGTAAAGTTGTTATATCACTGAAAAGTTTATGGAAAATGGACCCTTCCTGCATTAATTGTGTTCATTCCCACCAGTCTTACTAATGTTCCTGTTCTAAATTGGTGGAGGAGAGAGAGGTACAGAATTTAAAAACATTTGTTATCCAAAAGCTCAGAATTGTTGTCTCATGCTCCATCAAACACATACACTGCTACAGTTATTTTGCAGGTAGAGCTTTCATTGTCTCTGTCAGTCTTTTTTTTTTTTCCACATCATGTAAATATTTTTTTACCTCAGGGGATAAACCAGACAAGTCAACATATACTCCTGTCTCTGTCCCCACCATTGCTTGCAGCAATTATCCAGGTCCATCTTCTTTGGCCCCAGCTTCCACTATCTGCTCAGTTTCATCTTCTTTGATACTGAAAGGCAGAATAAGTATTCATTCATGCTATTATTTACTTTTACTTGACCCTTGGCAGGATCCATGGAGGTTGACAGACCTTCTTCTAGCAAAGAAAAATGGAGTGGTTGTAAACAGTTCTCCTCTGTCTAAATAAAAATGGCAACTTTCATACAGTGGATTTCATTCCAATTTGGATGACATTAAGGCCTTGATTCCTATAATCCATGTATCTTTCCTTGTAGGGAACATTTCTGAAACCTGCCAGTACTGTCACGTTTTAGCAGTTTTTTTTAATACTAGAATGACAAATTGTGTGATGGAAGGTTGGTATTGCAGGTTGACTGGCTCTCTTTCAAACATCTTTCAGAACTCAATCCTGTTGTTTTTAATCTTCCACTTATTAATGACTGTATGGAGGCAGTAATTAATTGCATCATTCAAGCAGCTATTTGTTCTGTATAAAAAACTTTAACACATTTCCCATGATTTCCTTGTCCATGGTGAGCTCCAGCCTACTAGCTGTACAAAAGGCTGAAAAATGGGGTTGGGATACCTTTGCAGGTATCCCTCTTTTCAACCTCATTGCTTTCCAGGGGTCCACATCTATGCTCAGCAGGTCAGATGTCAAAACCAAAAGGAATCTGTGATTAAGTTCACAACCATCAGCTTTTCTACTACCAGTTTCAAATCATATTGGACGAGAACTAGGGATATGCTTTCCATTCCTTTTCATCTTGTTCTCCAGTGGCCAGGAAGTTGCTTTTCTGATGTACAAAGCAATGCCAATACTCTTGGAGAGAGCTTTACTAACCTTTCCAGCACTTTTGCTTTGTTTTTTCCCCCTCCCTTTTTGGCCATCATGTCTTAAGGAGAGTGATTGTCTCTCTTTTTGGAACAGTTATCTCAATGACTAATCATCCCTATATGCTGATGGAACTCTAGCCTGCTCTACATTGATTTGGCAGTACATTAATCAAACCTGATGATGTTCACTACGAAATGCTGCATCATCTCACTCCTTCCTCTCTTGCTCCTCTGGTTGTCTTTAATTGGAACTGGCAGGAGAACATTTTCCTTATGCTTGGGGCAAGGCGATTATTGCCCAACATTTTTCTAAACCTGAAAAGGATCCTACAACTCCTAATTATCATCAAATTGCTTTGACTAGCTGTTTCTGTAATGTCTTTAAAGGATGGTTAATACTCATCCTGTTTGATTCCTTGTGAGTTCTTCTGACTGTGGCTCACCATAGACCACCTAATTCAGTTTGAAACCTTAATCAGGGATGTGTTCCTCAAGAGAGAATATCTTGTTTCTGTCTTCTTTAAAAGGCTCATTGTACTACATGCAAGTACAGCATCTTTTGGGAACTCCATTCATATGAATTGTTCAGGGTCTTTTGGCCTTCATTTGATCCTCACTAGGCAACAGATCTATGGTTCTACAAGGCCTCTGTCTGAAGATGTTGGATCCCATTCACTATTTAGGACCTTGTCTTTGCATGGGGTTTTGTGCACTTCTCTTGTCTAGACTTTGTACACTGAATTCCAAGAAGTTTCTTCATATCTGGATGCAATTGGCTGAATTGGGTCTGACATTGGATATGATGTTGCTGTCCCCAGAGATCAGCCCATTTCACCATGGCTTATTACCATTCCTATATGTGGCCTTTCATTCAGTCATCTGAGGAAGGTGGATTTCCTGATTAGAAGTACAGTCTTCTCTTTGCCAACACATTTTGTAACATTCCCATGTGAATCAGAGGTTCAAAATTATGTGACTCTGTGGGCTTTGCCACAGTTTGTTGTGGTTTAGTGATTGCACACAGGATCCCTTCTACAGTTTTTGTGTCTACTGCTGAATTGCATGCCATTTCTCTTACCCTAGATCATATAGAAGCTATGCAGTACACTGATTGTATTATTTACACTTACTTTCTTAGCTTTGTACTGGCATTGCTTCACAAGTTATCACACTGTTCTCATTGGTGTACAGAAACAACTGATACATTTTTCTCTATCTTCTGTTTCCATCCATGGATAACTGGCCATGTCAGTATTCTAGAAAATGAGCTCACTGACACTGCAGTTAAGTTTGTCTTGTCTGGCACCTTTATGGCCATGCCTGTTCCACATATGGACTACAGTCCTCTATTCAAGGTTCAATGTCACACCAGATGGCAGTCGGCTAGGGTGAACAACATCATAACAAGCTTTTTCAGGTTGCTGTTTGGCCATCTTATTTCTGTAAGGATCAGAAGGAGGAATGATTAGGCTGTGCATTGGTGTCAGTGTTTTAACTCGGTGATTTCTTTTATTTGGTATTGGACCACAAGTGTGTAGCTTTTATAACAGTATGATACAGTTAAAATATGCCATTTATGTTAACAGTGGTAAAATGGTTGTCATTTTTATAATGTATTTTAACCTACCCTGTTGCAAGTGCAATCTATGTAAACAGTTAGCAATTCCTACCTTTCAGATTATTGCTTGAAGAAATACAATGATTAGTACATAAATAAACATGGTTCTGCTTCACTGTAGTTGTTCTTAGTATATAAGTAAGCATGTTTCTTTCTAATTGCTCATAGTACATAAATAAGCACAAATCTGCTTGACTGTAATTGGTCTTGGTGCATAAGTAAGCATGGTTCTGCTTGACTGTAATTGGTCTTGGTACATAAGTAAACATGGTTCTGCTTGACTGTAATTGGTCTTGGTACATAAGTAAACATGGTTCTGCTTGACTGTAATTGGTCTTGGTACATAAGTAAACATGGTTCTGCTTGACTGTAATTGGTCTTGGTACATAAGTAAACATGGTTCTGCTTGACTGTAATTGGTCTTGGTACATAAGCAAACATGGCTCTGCTTGACTGTAATTGGTTTTGGTACACAAGCAAACACGGCTCTGCTTGACTGTAATTGGTTTTGGTACACAAGCAAACACGGCTCTGCTTGACTGTAATTGGTCTTGGTACATAAGTAAACATGGTTCTGCTTGACTGTAATTGGTCTTGGTACATAAGTAAACATGGTTCTGCTTGACTGTAATTGGTCTTGGTACATAAGCAAACATGGCTCTGCTTGACTGTAATTGGTTTTGGTACACAAGCAAACACGGCTCTGCTTGACTGTAATTGGTTTTGGTACACAAGCAAACACGGCTCTGCTTGACTGTAATTGGTTTTGGTACACAAGCAAACACGGCTCTGCTTGACTGTAATTGGTCTTGGTACACAAGCAAACACGGCTCTGCTTGACTGTAATTGGTCTTGGTACACAAAACAAACACGGCTCTGCTTGACTGTAATTGGTCTTGGTACACAAGCAAACACGGCTCTGCTTGACTGTAATTGGTCTTGGTACACAAGCAAACACGGCTCTGCTTGACTGTAATTGGTCTTGGTACACAAGCAAACACGGCTCTGCTTGACTGTAATTGGTCTTGGTACACAAGCAAACACGGCTCTGCTTGACTGTAATTGGTCTTGGTGCTTAAGTAAATATGATTCTACTTCCCTGTACTTGGTTTTAACATGTAAGTAAGCATGGTTCTGTGTTATTGTAATTGGATTTGGGTGCTTTATCATTGTTTATGGTTTAAATCAGAAGTTTGTAGTTTTTCTTTTGAAAACTATCTATCAGAAATTCCTTCTTTTAGTAATTTTTAGTGGTTTAGTCAAAACGATAAGAGGCTTAAGGAAGATTATTTTCTTCAAAGTATCATTTGTTTTAAAATATCAAAGTATATTTGGGTTTTTACTTCATTACAATCTACTTTGTTCCTGTAATTCATTTCATTGTGATTATATTTTGTTCTTTTATTTCTCATACCACTAAATTTTTGTTTTACAAGCTATCGTGGACAACATTTCCAAGAACACAAATTTACTAACTCCTTTACCTTCTGAAGTATGTGGTAATCAGTTTGTGGTAATGGTTTCT